>NC_051158.1:20806917-21106917 GCF_013339745.2 Dermacentor silvarum | reverse complement strand
TTTTCGGCTTTACATCGCGGACGTACCTAGACCCTCTGGCTTGGCCGGCAAGGCAGAGGTAACAACCGATGTTTTAAAAGCCGCCGAAGTAAAGATCAGATACTCGCGAACCGACGTAGACACTTTCGTGAAGAATACCTTGATCTGGTTGAGTTAGTTCATCTTGCTGACAGCGTTCAAACAGCGTAATGGACGAAGACGAAAAGGGACACATAGGACAGGATGGGGCGCTTGTCTTTCAACTAGCGTTTACTTCAAACGACCGACTATTTATTACAGTACACACTATCGCCCAAAAGATTCCGCCAATCAATCAGTTCGCGTGTCTGCATACAGAGCCCGAAATATTTGAAGCGTATTACATAAAGAAAGTAGGCGATGAGTGAGTCAGATGTCTGTCTTTAGCACTGGAGGAAAGGGACTTGTCATTTCCTATGCGGTATCTATGGACGCTTGAATTGATTGATTGATCGATGCAATCTTTTGGGCGGTGATGTGTGTCTGGTGTGCCTGATTGGCAGTGTGTATCAAATAGCCGGTCGTATGAAATAAGCTACAGTTGCAAAATGAGCGCCCCGTCCTGTCATATCTGTTCCTTTCCCTATCTGTCCTTTGCGCGGTTCAAACGCTGTCAGCTCTTTGCTGATTTCACTCATGCGAGATTGCACAGTACTTTACTGGGCTCAACCAGAACATTGGTGGAGGCGCCTGCGGCAAACAGACCCTGGCAGGATTTTTAGCCTCCAAGCTAAATTCAAGTGAAGCCAAGCAAGTAGCTTCTCGGAATTCGGCTGATCATTGCCTTCACTCGACGCTGTGCAAATCTTATTGGCCGTTGCTGACAGCCCGCATGCTTTGTGAGCACTGCCAAGCGCCTGAGACTCTGCAACTTGTCTTTTGTGACTACCCTGCGTGTACTTTCCCCAGTGGAAGATGCTGGCTTCTACGATGGTAGTCATCGCAAGGCGAGCGTTGTTGTAAGGTGCTGTTTTGACAGCACTGTGTGACCGGCGCAGCAGCAGAAACCCTTAACGAAGATGGCTGTTATGGACTGGTGGCAGAGCAGCCAACTAAACTCGGGAGTTTAAGAAAACCACTGTGTTGTATGGTTATTATGCCCATTCCTTCTTCATGTCCTGATCATCGTCGTTCATCATTATTTGTTTGTACTCTCTCAAGCTTCCACCTTCCCCTGTGCAGAGTAGCAGGTCAGAACACTATCTCGCACTGACCTACCTGCTTTTCCTGTAATTAATTCTCTCTCTCTCTCTCTCTCTCTCTCTCTCTCTCCTTCACTGAAACAGCTAAATTCACGAGAATCAATAATCACGAAATGAGCGCCTCCAAGGAATGAGAGAGAAATAAATCTATTCTTGTCATACGTAAAGAAAACGTGAAACACCCCTAACGAACGCGCAGATAACCATGGTCACCGCATTGCTCATAGAAAAGAAAATTATAGAAGCGCCTTAGCTTTTTAATCGTTACTCACACATGCGATGGCCGACAGTATCAACAGAATTGATCAGGATTTCGCCGCTATCTTCTGGCACTCATTAAGTCAGGGGTTATGTTACGTGTAATCCAGTTGTTTTCGACTTTTGGTGACACTATGAACACATGAACACCAATGTGTTACGTGTAGATGATGTACAAGCCTATTTACAATATTTTACACGTAGGCTAACGCTGGCCAAGATAGCGAGCCTATACCAATCGGGAACACGTCGTCTCCCTCCTCTTCAGTTCAGCCATGCACGGTGGCGGCTGTTCCGTATCAATATCTCCTTCAGACAAATTCCTTAAGTTCACTGAAACGCTTCCCGTGGCCTCAAGAATGCATGCCATCTAATCATCTCTTGCAGTGGCGTCCCCTCCATTTTCCCTTACCTTCAACTTTAACGAGCATTAATTTGCATTCCATTGAACCGGAAGCACACATGACATGACCAAAATAAAAAAGTTTCAATTTCATAACTTTTTCTTCAAAGGTCAAAACGCGTTGTTGAGCTAGTAGGTTCATCATGGCAGCAAGCGGTGCCAGAAAACACGAAGAGCTTGTCCTTCGTTTTTCTTTTTTTTTTTCTTGCACCGTTAGCTGCTTCGGTCAAAATAGCATTTCGGTTTAATCTCGCTTATCTAAGCATATCTTGGCGCACTACGTCACTGCACGACGTCACATTTAGGCATAAAAGCGACAACCAACTCACGTCCGCTTTAGTGGTACCGAAGAACGGGCTACAAAATGTAGTCGCAAGTTTTTAATGCGATTAGCATTCTTAGCCTACTTCAGGCGTTTTGAGCCTATCTATCTATCTATCTATCTATCTATCTATCTATCTATCTATCTATCTATCTATCTATCTATCTATCTATCTATCTATCTATCTAGGCTCTTACGCCAACGCAGTCACCCAAGTTGTCTACCAGCTTGGGTCACTAGGTAGGTGCTCGTGGTCGTGATGTCATCGTGGTCGTTGCATCGTTGTAGTTCCAGCTTTGTCATCCGGATTTTGTCATGCATTCATTGTCATACTGTTGTGATGCCGTCGTGGTCGTCCCATCGTCGTCACTTGAAGCCTTTTCGATTCAATCCGATTCTCGCGATGCCGTGGTTGTCACGTCATAATCGTCATAGAGACTTCGTGATACAATCGTCGCCATGCCCTTGTCGTCATACAGTCGTCTTCATCCCAATGCCCTCACACCGTTGTCATACCATCTCCGTCAATGCGTAGTCGTCATACAGTCATTGCCATAACGCCGTCGTGTTCCTTCCAACGGTCCTTCCATGGTCGTCATTCTAGCTTCATCATCAGATGGTCCTCATACCGGCCTCATGACGTCATCGTTACGCTGCCGTCCTTTTACCGTCGTCATCATTTCAAAATCTTCATATCACTGTCGTCGTGTCGTCATACTGCCTTTGTCGCTCCTTCTTCATCATTCCATCCTCTTTACTGCGTCGTCATCGTAGAGTCATCGTCCTGCTGTCACGCTAATGGGTGATCTTGGCAAGCGAGTGCTATAACAAAGTGGGCCGATATCGGCGACAGTATATGTCGCATTTA
This sequence comes from Dermacentor silvarum, assembly GCF_013339745.2. Lineage (NCBI taxonomy): Eukaryota > Metazoa > Arthropoda > Arachnida > Ixodida > Ixodidae > Dermacentor > Dermacentor silvarum. Next base: position 21,103,846 of record NC_051158.1, on the reverse strand, counting down.
TCCGAAGCGACGCAAGTCTTAGAATGACCACCGCAGATTTTGAATGAACGTACCTAAACCCGCACTCATACCCCAGCCCTAAGTGCCTGGCATGGCCGGCCGGAGGTACGGCCGAACATCTTCTGTGGAGTTGCTCCGGCTTTGACACGATCCGAGGAAGGACACTTCACTCCCTGCTTTTCTGGACTATTTGAGGAAAAAGGAAGATCCTGACCGCCTCTTTGCAGAGCCGACCTGGGGACCACTCCACCTCGAGGAAGAAGGGAACACCGGTCCCCCTACCCCCATAGAGCACCTCTTTTCTGCCGCAAGGTTTGACTTACTAAATGTAGAAATAAAGACGTTTAAAAAACGTACCTTCAGCAATACGGCGTGTGGTTGTATTGCTTGAATGCTAATCGCATTACCATTGACAGTCGTCGCGAGGTAAGTTTAGTGGTCGGTTGTAGGTGGTCACTGGTTGGACTCGGCAAGGAAAAAAGTTCGTCCGTTTGTTCTATCTTTCGCTCTCTATCTCTCTCGGTTGCTCTCTTTCTTGCTTGTTCGTTTGCCCGTTTAGGTTATACGTTTACATTGACAATAATCGTCGATGGTTCCTTCAGGACTTTTTTCTTATCTTTGACTTGGTCAGTGACTGCAGCTGCGCTTTAAAGTAAAGAAAAACTGTAGTGCCGAATAAATCTATACAGACCAAGCCACATACGGGCCCCGCGGTTAAAATGTTGCATTATAATTGATCTTGAGTGGGCAATTGCCGGCATTCTGACAGTACTGACATTGGAAGGAGAGGTCTTGCTCCGTGTGCTCGGTCAGCCACAGTCACTACATGCAGAAGAGATACTACGCGCTCGACCAAGCTGCTGTAGTGGTCACTGACGGAAGGGCTTGAAACGTCTCCACATATACGGTTGAATTGAGCAATGTCGATTCTACGTGTCATCCACACACCAATGGCGAATTCAAGCTGGTATGCCACTATGCGATACCAATGTCGATTTTAACTCTTTCGTACCAAAACAACTAACGAATGTAACGATCTTTAATGCCACATGATTTGTGTGCGGTGTGATTCCGCGCGTAGCAATACAATTACGCTAGGGTAAAGAGTTCGCACAGTTTGGGCGTTCAGCCCTACGTAGGCTTGCGAGACATGGCGCGTTAACTCTCACCTCTGCACTGACTACAATGAAGCGCTACGGCTGGTAATTACTGTTCTTCAGTGTAGAGCGGAAGACATTACTTGACAAACTAAAAATAAAATAACGTTCACATAGGTGTGTGGAGGTTGTAGTGCTCCAGAAACTACTGCGCGTGCTGTGAAATGAGCTGCCGCGTCTTGTCTCGTTTTTTAGGCGGTTGTGGCCAATGGTAGCACACTTTGTGTGGTCTGTACAGCTGCGCTCCATCGGGTTGACTGGTTGCCGGCACTAACTTCCAGGTTAACCCCACCTGAAGCAACAACACAAACACCACCCTCTGGAACCACGTTCCTGCAGCCATCACTGCCATCTCCGACGCCACTAACTTCAAAGAAGCTGTCCCCAATCAATTATTTCCGCTTGGCTATTCAACGTAATATAATGACCGAGAGAGTGCGAAAATTAGTGAACTGACCTGGAACCTGTACAGAGTGCTGTCATCTCTAATGGCGAAAGTCTTGGCGTTGTCGCTGACCGGAAAGAAGTAGCCGTACTGGCACAGCAAGTTGGCCAGGTGAAGGGCCTCAGCTGCCACAGGATCTGCGGATACATGCAGCTGTTCTATCCTTTTTTTTTTTACACGCGCGTGTGTGTACAGTCGACCAAAGGGAAACTCAATAAAGGCGCCATGCAGCAAATCGCTTTGCTTTACTTTCGTCACGTTATTCTACGTGTCTTTTCGATTCACTGCTCCGTAGCGAGCATCGAGGTGTTGTACCCTTATCGATACAAACAGCCAGCATCTTGGCATTTCATTGTGCTCTCGAGCAAGTGTTGCTCGTAATAATTACAATTCGCGTCTCTGAGATGGGTTATCTTTATATGAAAGTCTGAACGACACACCGCATTTGGTGCAACAGCCTGACCAATTAGATAACTTTATCGTCAGTTCTGGAGTCGCGCCTGGAAAGCAGCTGGGGTCTGTCTAAGTTTCGATCGAGTTTCCTTTTTAATCGACTGTACATGCACTCAGAAAAGCCAACAGTGGCGTTGGACGCCGAGATTCTTACTCTGATCCTCAATGTCCAGGTTATCCGTGAGCCATTCGACAACGTCATAGCCTGCGAAAGGAAGGGAGGTCAGTAAGCGGGCGAGTAAGTGAGCTAGTAAGAGTGAACATGTGGGGCAGTGAGTGCTAAGTGGGTTAACGAGTGATTCAGCGAGTGAGCCAACGGATGAGTGAGACAATAAGTCAGTATGATGAGTGAGTGAGTGAGTGAGTGAGTGAGTGAGTGAGTGAGTGAGTGAGTGAGTGAGTGAGTGAGTGAGTGAGTGAGTGAGTGAGTGAGTGAGTGAGTGAGTGAGTGAGTGAGTGAGTGAGTGAGTGAGTGAGTGAGTGAGTGAGTGAGTGAGTGAGTGAGTGAGTGAGTGAGTGAGTGAGTGAGTGAGTGAGTGAGTGAGTGAGTGAGTGAGTGAGTGAGTGAGTGAGTGAGTGAGTGAGTGAGTGAGTGAGTGAGTGAGTGAGTGAGTGAGTGAGTGAGTGAGTGAGTGAGTGAGTGAGTGAGTGAGTGAGTGAGTGAGTGAGTGAGTGAGTGAGTGAGTGGAGTGGAGTGGAGTCAAAGCGACGTACCGAGGAACGCGCTGGGTATGGAGGTGAGGAAGAGCTTCTGGCTTCGCACGGGCACGCCGGTGTCCGGGTGCTGCATCTCTCGCACGAGCGCCTCCATCTTGGCCAGCACGGGCTCCTTGCAGCTGTCGTCTGGCGGCGGCGGCTCCTTGCCCTCCATGGGCGCTCAGACACGCAGCCGGCGGCGACGATGGCTAGGGCCAGCCCGCCGCGCAGCGCGGCCGCTGCTGCCCATGCCCCCCTGCGGTGCTGCGGCAGCCCACCAGGCCTATACGAGACAAGACAAGACAAGACGGTCAAGGACGCGACGGCGTCGCCTGCCCCGTCTTCACAGGGTAACTGGACTTTGCTGTATTCTGCTCAATACTCTGCAATACTCTGGCGGGGCCGTATCGAAGATGCCTGTATCTAGATACTACCTTAAGATACTTTGTGTGGAGATACTGTCTTAGGATACTCCTTTGGTATCTTGTATCTGTGTCACGATACATTCGGCAAGACATGCATCAGTATCTGTATTTTCGATACATATACGAACTATCGTGTGTCTTAAGATACAACATACAGCTAAGGCAAAATGAACAAAAAACGCAGCCACTGACAGCAGTTAAAGTTTATTCTGAGGCGACACTATTGTGCTAGATCATTTTGCTAATAGCCAAATAGAATTAAGAATATCGAATGTTGTGCAGCACTTGTATTAATAATGAATGAAGGTTTACTAAATAACTTTTTTTAATTATACTCGTTAGGTAGAATGTTCCAACCGCAGAACAAGGCGGTGCTTATAGCACACAACTTGGCTGGGAACTTTGTGCTTATGTAGAACGAGTTTAATGAAATGCATGCTGTTTGACAGTGCTAACGTAGACAAATGACGGCGAAAGAGGCGACAAACGAAGACAAACGCTGACTTCCAACCGATAACAGTTTTTCACAAAAGAGCACGCATAAATTCAGGGGGTACACACGCGCAGTTTCACGCTGACGCTTGCTCGTATCAATGACGCAAGACAAAACGCTCGACACCAGTCATTGTCAAAGAGAGGACGCAGGTGGCGACGGTGGCTCGGAATTCCCTGCACCAGCTCGGCGTAGCGTCATGGATTTTGACCTCGTTTGCTCGGGCGTAGTTAAACTTTAACAGCGTAGCTGTTGTTAGTCGAGCGTGCGCCGGCGATGACGGCGCCGTCACGCAGGTGAAGAGCCGCAGAGGTCACGTGACCCGGGGGCTACCGCACTTCGATCACGTGCAACGCTTGGCCAATTGTCTTCCAGACACATCAAGCTTGTTCAACATACTGCTATTCAGCAATACAAGAACACCGTCACTCCTCTGCACTGTTCCCTGCACAATCTTCCTCGAATGTTTTTTTCCATCTACTCAGCCATCTGATGTCGAAGTGCTATTCATTTTATCGTACCTTCCGTGTATGAAATAATAAAAAGAAACAAAGTTAGAAAAGAAACAAAGATACAAGTTTCCTGTCCTTCATATATAGTTGCTTGGATTTGTATAGATCTGCAAAAAGAAATATTTAACGTTTGTGCGTGTCGAATTGCAATCACGTGAGGCGCCAGCGCTTTGAACCAATCAATCGTACTTTTCGCGATGTAAGCAACTCAATAGGCTAACCGGTAATGTGACATTATGTGCGAACATAAGTTCAATAACCTCAACTGTCAATAACCAGCAACGACCATTTAGAGCGGCCATGTCAGGCTGACCCTAAAATCACAGAGGCGTCTCGAGTGCATACGTGAAAAAGACGCGTGAGCACGTGAGTGGTTCGGTGGTTGGTTCGGCAAGTTACACTACGAAATACTGCTAACGACCTAATTTGGCAAGAAAAATGTCGCGGAAAAGAAGTTTAATGCGCCTGAAGTTTGCCACTCTTGCACAAATGGCAAGCTTGTAAGCATGTATGCCAATGAATAAAATGGTAATTTGAACAATTCAAGAGTGACAGCAGCGAAAACTTAATGTACCTCACTAAAGGACCCCGCACATGGATTTAGTTCAAAATTAACAAGATTAAGGCTCCCCAAAACCCTCTTTGCACTAGCCGCCCAATTCTTGACCGATCCTTCACACTGTTAATCTCAAGTAGCAGGTCCGGCATGTCTCATCAAAACTGTTTATTTCTCTCTCTCTCTTTCAAGGATCAGCTGTATCAAGAGGTAATTGCGAGACAGTTGAAGGTAGAAGAGCGCTGAATGGCCAATGAAAAGACCAGAGACGGAAGGAACAAAGATACAGACGAGAAGAGCGTCTTTCTGACTGGTTCTGTGTTCGTTTCATCGGCAATTCGGCACTCTTCGACCTTCAAACGACGCACTAACTAGCCCACCGGCCCACGCTTCCACAGCAAGAGACCGCTCGTCCGTATCTTTTTTTTTTTTCTACATGGAAACTGCTTTTCTCCGCATACACTGACCTGATTATGATCAAGGTTGTTACATTTGTAATACAATTCAAAATCTCATGGCCTATGACAGCAGATTATTGTGTTTAGCCTTCTATGTTGAACTGTAAGTTATCCTAAATCCAATTTTTTGAAAATGAGCCATCGTGTTTACATTTCACAAACCCGCGGTCAAAACAGATGCCACAATATAGCCAACAGTACCTATTAGAGTTCTCGATAAAAATCTTCGATATTCGTTTTTCTTCCTTTTTTTGTCTTTTTTTTTTTCTTTTTTTTTTTTGGGGGGGGGGGGGGGGGGGGGCTTTAAATTCGCCGAGCTGCAAAGCTAGGCTTCAATTCTCTCTCCAATTATAAAAATCTTCGACACTTTTTTGAAACACATGTTAGCCGGTATGTTCCAGATGTATTTCAATCGACAAAGAAAGCTAGCTCACAGCCTTAAGTCTTCATGTGCCACTGCTGATGCCACATATTACAATGTCACAGCTGCTCAAGCCACACATCATGATGCTTACAAAAAGAAACATGACACCATGAGGCTCACCAAACTGATATGGCACATAATCGAAATATAGACAACCTACAACTCCCCCAAAAATATCCCTATTGGCAGTCAACGCTAAAAATCGTTTTATAGTGTGAGCACTTGTACGCACCACAGTTTTCTGGTGCAAACGATTTCTTTACAACACGTCTGCTAAAAAGTACCCTCAAGTCCCACTAGGTGTCCCTAGACGCAAGGAGCAACATGAGGCCAGGCTGCTCGAACTTTTCGTTGTCACTCACTTATAAAACGAAAATATTTGCAGTGGCTTTGCGCTTTATACTTCTTGTACGTCCGTTCGTCATCTGCAAATATATTTGGGCCAACCAGAATTTTTGTGAGATAGGGCGCATAACCAAAAAACAAGAAAACAAACGGGAAACACTTGCGCAGCAATTCCCCACCAACAAGTTCAACAAAAACCATCTTGATCGTGGATTAGGAAGATAATTTTCACGAAGGCAATGGTTGCCGAAAAACATGGTCGTAACCCGGTCAGCTGGGCAGAAACCAGCAGTTCTTTTTGTGAATGACAGTGGTCGAACAAGAAATTTCGCTGGAGCCAATGTTTCGGCAAAGGAGAGTAGGTAAAAAAGAGAGTGAAAAACAGCCAGGTTAGCCAGTGTAAGCACCGGTTTGCTACCCTGTGGTGAGTGAAGGGCTAAAGGGAGTAAAAGGTGAGGCAAGATGACCTGCCTTCGTCAGGAAAGTGACTGTTTTCTTTAGCAGAGAGTCAGCTCAATATCCTCTCCCCCATCAATGAAGGTAGTAGCGTACACAAACACTGCTAGTGAAAGCAGTAGCTGCACTGACGCAGAAAAATCCGTTTGCCGGAACGTTGGAGCAAGGACATTTCTTGTTCGACTACTGCTCGTCACTTGAAGCTTTCATTTTCCCGTGGACTTGTTAGCAGTCCCTTACGCAATACATTATCATCACTGTCATTACCTAGCAGCAAAAATCGATATTCTCCAAGATGAGGCATTGATGAAACTAATTTTGCACTGACACAAAGTGTGGAGTAAAATTCGTGAAATGAAAAATTGACTTTTGCGAGTCTGCCGAACGAAGCGACAATGCAAGCATATGGCGATTTCGGTTTCTACAGAAACCCACATTGGTTCCCATTGTAGCTTCATGTCACAGTGTTTTGGATTCCAACTTTTCCGGTCAAAAAAGAACTTCCTTGCAACCCTTTCCAGTGTCATTTCGACGGACGCACATGGTTCAAACAACGTACAGTAATAATCTAGCTCAACGGTAGTACGACATTTCACAAGAGAGACACTTTATGTGCTAATCGTTTTCGTTTGACCTGTTTGTTCATAGCGAAGCACTCTGTAATGGAGGATCAGTTGGCTGGGAATCACCATATACAAGCCCAAACATGTGTCAAAACACACGATCACCGGGTAGTTATGTATAATAGAGACTTCTCCGCAAAACGGTACTACATGAATTACGAAACAAATTTAAAGTAGGCTCTTCAACACACACCATGCATACACACGCGTACTCTATGCAACACTCAAACTGAGTGGGTCAACCTATGCCAATGAAAACAATTTCAGTAACTACGAACACCTCTTCCCACACCACACAGCATCCCACGAAAGCTTCTAGAATGTGAAAGTGAAAAACACATAAGCTTTCCAACGACGTCAGTGTAATTGAAAAAGACACCGCTTGGTTTACCGTAATCAGCTGAGCTTACTCTAGGACGCAGGCTTCGGCAGTGAAGAACGACATCTTTTAAAGGTTCTCACGCCTCATGAACTTTTCTTTGAAGGTGCGCGTTGCTTTGCTATGCACTTCACTGAAACCGATTATATATAGCTACGCACTAGTACGTGTGTGCTTTAAAGCAATTTGTGAATGCGTCATCTACAAGTTCGGCTGACATGCATGTCTACTTTTACAGGATTCACTGGACTGCCTCGGACTTTAGCCAAAAAGGGAGCGAGAACCTTTCCACACGGTAAGTCACTCATACTGACCTGCAAAGAATGCTGCGAAAGCACCGTTCGATGGCATGCAGTCATGACTCACGTCAAACACAAGGGTGAGTCCAAGCATTTATCTGTCAACAGTAAGCACGGGCTGAGCAGGCAGTAGCAAGCCGCGCGGTATGATGCAAGACTCGTCGCATCATTTTCTCGCAAAGTTCGTTCAGTGTATTTCGGCGAAAAATGCGTCCTGTTAGCTATAGCGTTTCCTAATAAACTCACTGGAAAGAAATCAGTGGCTGCAAGTCGTTCAACAGCCGTAAAAAATGCCACAAAAACCTTTTTTTTTTTTTTGTATGCAGGCCGAAATCAAGCGCTGTAGCCTATGTGGGCCTCTTCGATTCGAAGGGGGGGAAGGGGGGGGGGGGGAGGGGGGTACAGGCTTTTTTTTTTTTTTTACTGTTCGCCCTGAGTACACACGTTTTGTGGGATGCAAGTGAATTTTATTAACTGTGATTTACCTCAAGATACAGCACACGAGAGGCAACAATCTTGGAAGAGCATAGAGTAACAGACCAACATGTGCATACCACGTTAGTTTTCAGCGACCTCACTATTGCCGATTTCGTATGCTTCAGAAGCTTGTCTGAACAAACTTGCTCGAAGCAAGTACTTCTCTGGTGTATGGCGTCTTGCGCGGCTACGAAAGGTAATAAGTACAATCCCATTTTATTTTTTGTAATGCATCAGTTTTGCAAAATTACGCTGTCCCATCCTACGACACATTTAAAACCTTTTTTTTTTTCGCGAGCAGTGTTAACGTTTTGTAAAATTTCACGCGACATTCTTAAAATCTCAGTATGGGCCCAGATTCGTAACCTTTACGAAACATTCGAGAGAGTTGGCAGGTATGGTTTAAATCAGGGTGTTAGCGTTCATATAACAAATTCGAGATGACAGTACTGGGCTAAAACAGGTAATTAGAAAGTTGATGGATGAAAAATGGCTTCCCATCATCATTCTAATGCTGGATGAAACACCGTACCGGCGGCGAGCGTAGACAGCTTATCATCACGTTTCCGACTAATATGTTAGCTATGAAGAGTTGAGCCGCTACCAGTTCAATTGGCCAAGGCGGTGGACTTAGCGAACGCTTGCGAGGAAAATGAGCGTTTGGACACTTCCTTTGGTTATCCGAACACATCGCACATAGTCTGAATATGTCCCCTCCCCCCCCCCCCTCCCCTCTTCCACCTCCGTTACCCCAACCCAGTGAACTCACCCTACCCAAGCTGACTTATGTGTGCGGCTAACTCAATCGGAAACCTACGGGGACCTAAGGCATCTCGTGGAATTCATTGCTGCTGCACTGGGAAATGCAGGTATCAAAACCCTTGACTCAGGCACTTAGGAAATCACCGACCTCAACAAACTTAAACTATTATCTATCCAGCTCTCACGCATAACGCGGTGGATCACAATTTGGGTGATATAGTGATCCCACGCGAGCCTCACAAGTGTCACGAGAGCACAAGCGCAAGCACGCACGTGCCCCCAACAACCATAGGGCATCTATTGATTCACTTCGGAGGTAGTGTAGTGGCCTTGCTGCGTTCTGTGCGTTACGTTATCATGCGAGCGCCTTATATCCAATCCATGTAACTGCTGTCGCTGCAAAATTCCCTTTTGCGAAGAATTCTTCACCCTGTAGGGACTGCCGCTCGTCCCGAACAGAACACTGCTGAGACTTACAGCCCCTATCGAAAAGCCGGTGCATAACTGAATGGCGCGCAACCCTCCTATAACCTGTCAAGATTTATTAACCTTTCCGATTTTTTTTCTTTTCCACTCGTCACCAATTCTCTGATGGAGAGTTCTCGATAGTCGAAGGCATTGTCGGGAGACGTCAGAAAGGATGTTGGGACGGAGTTTAAATTGAACAGGACTTCATGACATGCAACAGGGGGTCTAAGGGTTACGTCAGAACGAGGGTCATCAGTGATAGTGCTGCAAGCAGAAAAAGAAAATCTCAGAGAAGCATCGCCTAAGCAAATAAAAGCTCCGACAGTGCCATCCCAGCCTTTCTATACTCACAACCTCTTTCTAACCCCGTCATCTGGCAAAGAATATTTGCTAACCGTAACCACGAATGAACACACCCGACAGTAAAAACAGTAAACGCCGGCCATGCGTAGAAATAAGAGACATGTAGCTATTGCATTATGCGCAAATAAAGTGAATAAAGCGAAGCGTAGCTGCTCCTCAACTGCCAGAGCACGTTACACCTCAATCGGACACGTTTCTTGTACTCCCGGTATCTCCGTTCCCACCTGAACACCCCAAGACATTTATTTTGTTCATTGCTCCGCTATACCTTTCTTTGTTTACTATGCTAATGCCTAAAAATATTAGCCCAAGTACTCTTCAGCTGGTACGTTCTTGACACTAACAGTTTCTTACCCAAGACAATCACTCATTCACTTCATCAGGCTACCTAGTGTCCCTTATCAAAAGTTCACAGGCCACAGCGTGAGCGAACACGTTGAAGTGTACACGAGTGGCAGAGCTCCTGAAGTAGTTTTTCCACTCAAAAGCTGTCGATGTGAGAAAATGGTGTCCCTTTTTCCTCGTCAGAACCTTGGAGCTCTTAGAATCAAATACAAGTGCTGCTACAGGGCACCAAGTCAACGCGCCCGTGCACGTATTGACCCAGAATCTTTTGACCAAGACTGAACCTACTGCAACTGACAACAGATATACTCGAGGTGGACATTCCGTTCGGGTGCAAACGAGAGGCCTCTCAAATTCTTCGAATACTGAAAACTCGGTGACAAATTAGTCCCTGCGAACTTATCACTGCGTCAACTGTAAGATTACTGTCGCTAATGGTATGAGCCCGCATTCAATAACCATTTTGCACGATGAAGCTGCGGGTTCAAGAGCTAGCACCAGCCAATCAGAATGGCGAGCGTATTAGTGGACGTGGCCGTCAATTGACAACATTTCTGAAGACGGCTTTGTGGGCTGTGCTACTGCTGCGTGCGAAACGAACACTTACATTCTGGCGACCCCCTTAGGCTGTATACTGATGAAGTGAATTCGAAGAGTTGGTGGATGACCGCAGAGTGAAAGTTGGCCATCAGCCATTCACTCTAGTCAGTGTACACTAGCGCCAGTGTCGCAACCAAAATACGCATAGCTCCGGAATAAAAATCCGTAATATGTTCACCCGACGCAACCTTCATTTGCTTTCGCGAGTATGAAAACAAGTTTCGGCATGATTCAACGCTCACATCGTCTCCCACCAGAGCTGTCACCACTGTTAATGTCAATGCACTGTAAGGCTGCCTTTAAAGGTGGCCCTAAAGGCTTGAAAGTGTGCGGTGGCTCGCTCCGCCATTCAACAAAGTGCTGCGGACCTCCTGATCGCGCAGTCAACAACTAGGCAATTATAAGCACAAGGTTCGAGCCCGGGGGTAAACTAAAACGTAAACGAGCGAAATCTGATTCATTCTGACCCACTGGAGCAACACCTTCTGTGCGTCGGTGCAGCTAACACTAGACAGTACATTGACAAGGCAACAGGCAGCTTTGACTTGCCTGCTTCTTGATGCGCCTTTGAATCAGCTGTGAAACGTTCAAACGTTCCCCTACTCGTCGCCGAGGACATTCCACGAAATCAGTGTCGAAGGTCACACTGTCACTTTAACGAATAGGTGGTGTCGTAAATCTCGAAGCAACAACCTGCATGCAGCGTCCTCGCTGGCAACTCACGGTGACCTATACGGTGCCGCGTTTCGCAGCGGCTGACTGTCATGCCACCAGTGGCGCTGAGAAAGCCTCGTGCGACATAACAAACAGTGTCCTCTCGAACTAATCACCGCGACGACTGCGCCTTTCTTGGCGATTACGCGGCAATCGTTCGCTAACACTCGTAACAAGCGAGGCTTCGCGAAGAAAAACCGAATGCCCTCGCCCGCCGCGAGGGTCGCTGCCCCGTCCACGCTCGAGCACCACGCTATGGGGCGACACGCTTGGCAAAGCCTTCCCGACATAGCGTCGAGTCGCCCGTCAACAACTCCGAATCGCGTCAAGAGCCGCAGTCCGGGACTTCAGCGGACACTTCAGAGGTCAAACACGTCGCTCCTGGACATCTGGCGCGGTGGGTGGACGGGTCAAAAAGAAGTCAACACTTCCACCAATAAGAACGTTTCCTGCCTTCGGCCGAACGAGGTTCACCCGTTGGCCGCAGAGGCCTCGAATAACACCCGGGTCCCGAACCCCGTCTCAGAGGCGTAAAGGAGATTTGGTGGCCCGCAACTCGAACCATCTTCTCTCTTTTTGGGGGGAGGTGGGGGGGAGGCGAGGGCAGCAAGCCTGTCCTGGCTTACATTCACTCACCGTGGCGGCGGGGTTGAGCGGATCTGCTGCAGCGTCGTTGACGGTGGTAACCCTGCTGCGCCAACATCGATTGACGACGCCGTGAGCACCCTCTCGCCAACATGGCGTCCCCTATCGATCCCGTCTCGGGAGCGGAGGAGGAGGGAGTCCCTAGGAAACCCCTCTCTGTCGCACCCTTCCTTCCCTTGCCGCCCAGACGTCTGCTGCGCCGACCGCGTCATGCACCGCCATCATTGATCTGCAAAGGTGATGCCGTCGGGCAACGCCATCGCTCGGCGCCGGAGTGAACTCGGCGCCCACCGTCGTCTGCATGTGGAAGCGTTGGCGCCGTCTGCAAACTCCCTTAACCTGTCGTGAAAAAAAACTTTATAAAGAAAGTATGCTATGCACTTGAATACTACAACAGAACACTACAATGTGGGCCAGCAGGTATTCCTTGAAAAGTAAGCATCGCAGCTGACGAGACGTTTATCCCGAATATGCGCGGATTCATCTGACTTCAATGAAATCGGTGTTTGTTTGTGTTCTAGAACAACAAACACCGTAGTTTCATTACAGTAAGAAAATTTATTTCTTGGCTTCGTGGCATGAAACCATGAAACTTTGTTTATTCTACAGTATTCTTTATTAGGGGAAGAGAAATGGAAAAGTAGGTCTCTTTAAGGCCGGCTACCCCAACGTCCCAAACCACTGCTCAGTAATGGAAACAAAGAAGGATAAAACGAGATGTAAATGACACATAATAAACCAATAGAACAAACACTGCAAACAACTTTAAAAGAAGTCCGAAGCCTGTATGTAATGTCATCACGGACATCAGCAAAAAAAAAAAAAAACGTAGCCTAAGTACGTGATGCAATCGCCACCTGACACAGGGAGAATTACTCATCAACGCTTGCACATAAACTTGCAGATAAACTTGAAGGGAATGCATCACTATCAAATGGCGCTCAAAGAACGTGGAACTGGCATTCAGAGGCAGTCCACAAGATTGCTCTTCCCGAAGAAGTCACGAAGGGCCCAGTCTTTCATTCTGTCCTCGGTATTCGGTCTTCCTTTAAATTCCGCGCAGACGTCACGTTTCTGAAGTTATTGGGCAGACCTAACGCAATCTTGCAATCTCAATGACGCGAAGCTTGCTCAAGTTCGCGAAGTATAAGCAGTAGCAGATAATATGCGATAACTGCTGTCTGCGTCGAGTGCACGAAGACGATGTGTGGTATTTGTGCGAGGAATAGCGCAGGTGAGACGCGTATGTACAGGGAAACACTACACTTATCGAAATTCATTTTAAGGCTTCTATATCCTTGTGGCCCCGTGACACGCATCAATTCTGGCACACACTGGCACGCACCAACTTGCACATATCTACTGACACACGCTGTCTATTCGGTACATATTCAGTACCGAATAGACAACAAATGGCACAACTTAATGGTACATATTCAGTGGCGAATACGCAGTTACATATCCCCAGTTGGCCGAAGTTGCCAATTCAGCAAGAAGCATTACTTACGTACTAACGTACGCCAAAGCTCCTCCCCCCCTTCCAAGAGCGCGCGCGGTGAGGCGGGGAGGTGGTAGGCACTGAAATTGATTTAAGAGTGTCCTAAGTCACTCACCAAAGTGTGTGTGAATGAGCAGTCAGAAGCGACGAATGAAATAGCTAATGTATGTTTGCATTAAAATGACATTCATTGTGCTTTTAACATCTATTCCAATAATGCATTTTGCCAACGCTGTCGAGTTCACCTTACTGGGGCCGCGCCTCCGTCTTTGAGGTTATCATCATCAAAAGCAGGGCGGGCGTCACATCCGACGAAGAAGGAAAAGAAGACCTAGGTGAGCAAGCAGCCGTTTCTGCTCCCTGCGCGGAGCGTCTCAAGTACTGTAGGTTTATACTTTATCGATATTGAAACTATCGTCATTTTGATGACAGCCACAGGTCTATCATGGCATCTCTCCATATGTTCATTGCATCATTGGGAAGGTTACACTACTAGGGTGCCCGTCGTGCTACAATTTTTATTGCGATATCAATTACATGAACGCTTGAAGCACGGCCACGCCGTCGGCGTCGGCATGCTGTCCCGCTATCAACGGCGCATATGTTTACAATATTAGCTTACAATTCACGAAAATGAACAATGTGTTGCTGTGAAAGTCATTGATGCAGGAAGGGGATTTCGAACCTACGAAATCCGTGAAATGAATGAGTACTGGCAAGCTTTAGTGCGCCATGTATTACTAACACAATATGAAAGGGTAGAGAAAATTGAATCAAGGCGGAGCTGTAGGATATGATAATAGGTTTTCTGAAATAAATACAGCCGGGCACTCTTTGCGTACACTGTAGTGAGGACACTTCACGGGTATTTTTCATGGATGTGACACTAGCTGCGCGGTTTTCTGAACGAGCTCAATTGTAGTAGTAGTAGTTCGCAGTATCATAGCAGTAGCAATTCGTGTAGTAACATCCGTACTACGATGGGCCTAAATAAGATGGTGGCCGTGCCTTAGCAGCGCGTCGTCGTAACTTGATTCGTAACCAGCTGCGTTGATGATGGTGACAATAATGATAATGGTGACAGCTATGATGATGACGATGATGATGATCAACAGATTCATTTTTCAAAGATCCTGGCTGGATCGCATCCTATGATCATGCACGGGTTTCTCCGTGTAGAATTTCGTCGGCATGGCAAGGTGGTTTCGCTGCGCCAACTGAAGTTGTTATTTTGTGTTATCGACGCAGCAACGACCCACCTGTTCCTAGGCAAGTGACATTAAGCTCACTAGTCATGATAATCACGAGCCCGACACAGCCGCAGTACTCAACTGTCCAATCGGAACGGATCTTCCTGACCAGTCGCCTAACGAGTCGTGAGTGATCTAGCTTATTGATTTTGATTTTGTGTGCGTGTGTGCGTGCGTGTGTGTGTGTGTGTGTGTGTTCGAATATTCTGTGATGGGACTCACTTTCTGAAGTCATGGCCACGCACGTTATGTTTTGCCGTGTTTGATGACAGCTGAGCAAGCAGCACAGTTCTACTAAAGAATTGGTTACTTTGCTTAGTTGCTTAGTTTGAATATTTTGAGACAACACTGATTGGTTGATTGATTGATTGATTGATTCAGCAATAGGGTTTGTCAACATATATAGTTTTTGCCCCCTCTTACAGGGACAAGAAAAAATGCCTTTTGCGTGCCCAATCCACAATCTAATCATGAAGCACTCCGCAGTGGGTGATTCATTTCCTGATTAATTTCCACTGTCTGGTGTTCTTTAACACAGCCCTAAATGTAAAAACAGGAGCGTTTGTTCATTTCTCTGCCATCGATATGCGGCAGCCACTGGTGGGACTCGAACCCACAACCTCGTGCTTAGCAGCACAACGCCGTAGCTGCTAAGCTACCACGACGGGGGGTTCATACTGGAGCAGCCCGGGCACTTGAGTAAACTCTACAACCCTTGTTTTTTGATAAGACCGTTCAACCAATTTTCTTTTCCACTCAGTAATACAGAGGTTTTACAGGGAATCGCAGTCGAGGACGGCGGCACACAAGTTGGGGCGATGAAGTTAGGAAATTTGCAGGCGCAAGTTGGAATACGCTAGCGCAAGACAGGGGTAATTGGAGATGGCAGGGAGAGGCCTTCGTCTTGCAGTGGACATAAATATAGGCTGATTGATGATGATGATGGACGAATACAGAGGTAGTCGTAATCACCATTCTGCGATTTACCGCCGGTTTTGCACGAACGTTATTCATGACATCCTCCGTTATCTTTCTTCCAGATGTGCAAAGAAAAGAGTAAGTAATATGCGAGCCTGGAAACTCGAGCTTGACTCTCCACAAAGTGTTAACGATAATATTCGATTCCTCTTACACAATGAATGCTACGGTATACAAATCAATGCCTTTATATAAAGGCTCCAAGCACTTCTTAATATAACGAAGTGCATGGGATCATATAACGAAGTGCCGAAATAATTCGTTATACAGGTCACTTCGTTGTAAAGGTGGCGCACCGGACCGCTCACAATAGTACCGCGACAGAATTATTCCTTCGTTATACAGGTCATTTCGTTGTATAAGCACTCGACTGCGTAGCGCATGGAATTCTTGAGTAGAATAACAATCACGCTATTCTCCGTAGTATACTGGAATTCCAGAGAAAAAAAGAAAGACTACGACGTAGGTTGTTCGCACTTAGTACATTTTCGGCAGGTGTACCATGCAGCCTTTGTCAAAGTAGCAAATGCATGCCTTCTTGAGTCCATTTTTAACACGGTACACACGATGATGTTGGCGCTACTGACAAGACCAATAGTACGATCGTTACAACGCAAAATATCGATACCACAGAGAAAGTTGATAAGCGCTGGTCGGGCGATTGACACATAAATATAACTTGCAGACATTTCGCGTTGGTTTATTCAACTCCGACAATTGAACAATGCATGGTCACGCTTGAAAAAGAAAGCCACAAACAAAAGAATTCGAGACCCAGGCTATACCCGAACTGTGGCCCCGGCCTTGACACCCCGAGGCGTTCTACCACTAGGCCACGGCTGCCACAGATTTGGGTGGCTACAGCCTTCTGAAACAATTTTTTCCTACGTTGATCTGCACATTATTCGGGAACCGCAACATCACCACGCATGTGGTCGTGAATCAAGTCTGATATGGCCAGGCGGAGTGGCACAATGTAGAGCACTGCACGGGCTCGGGCTTACCCGAAAGCCCGGGCCCGGCCCGGCCCGTGGGCCGGGCCGGGCCGGGTAGAGCAGTTTTTTCACGGGCTCGGGCCGGGCTCGGGCACGGCGTGTGCTTTTTGACCCGGGCCCGGGCCGGGCTCGGGTTTTTTGACGCGGGCCCGGGCCAGGCTCGGGCTTTCTGCGAGTTATCCTCGGGCTTCTCAACTCTGAAAATCATGTATTTTCCGGTCTCGGGCCGGGTTCGGGCCGGTTTCGAGCCGGGCTCGGGCCGGGCTCGGGCTTAAGGTAAAGGGGTGGCGGGCCGGGCCGGGCGGGTAACGTAGATTATTTGGTCGTGAATCAAGTCTGATATGGCCAGGCGGAGGGGCACAATGCCCACGCCGCACGCAGCGCTGATATCGAGCGCTGGTACGCAAAACGTGAGTGGTTAACTACGTAAAACAAACGGTAAAAATGTATAAAAGTCCAAAAATACTGAAGGCGCAGCCCAACAGTACTACCCGATCGCGCGTGATACACTCTGTGCTAGTGTGCTAGGGAAAGATTGCCCTCCTCCTCCTCTCCCGTCGCCCTCTCCCGCTGCTACGACTTCCAGAGAGGGCTGCGGCGCGGCTACAGACGCATTCGGTAACGGTTTCACTATCCGCACAATTACGCAACGACACATCAAACGCTAACAAAATGACCTCCCTGCAACAAATACTTTACGCCTTTAAGTGCACAATTCGTTTAATAACGCGAATAGCTTTCTACAAAGCGCTAGAATATTCGTTTCCACGTGCTGACAACCTTCGTCGATGCCTTACTGCACAATTTTTCTTACTGAAACCATTGACAGCGCGAAACAACACGAACTACACAGAAAGGATACACGGATACCTGAGTCCTGAGTAACCGGTTTGGGGGACCCCGCACCTTCTGGTCGTATTCTCCCCGCTCTGGTTAACCAGTTCTTGATCTTCACTCAGGGCAATCTAAAGTTGGTAAGAATGCTATAGCTTGCTCCTGTTCGACGGCGTCCTTGAAGAAATCTTGCCCGCATTTGATGGAGGACAGCTTTACTAGACAGTTCGTAAGACTATGGGATTTGGGTGGCTACAGCCTTCTGAAACAATTTTTTCCTACGTTGATCTGCACATTATTCAGGAACCGATGATAAACCTTGAACGACATAACTTCCACATTATGAGGATATGAAGGGTGAAACTCTCGTGTTTTGCTGTTGCATTTCAAAAAAAAATAAATATGGTGAGCCATTTTGTAGTTATTTGAACATATCACCCTGACCACCCCTGCTTGACGCAATCAGCTAGAAGTCGCGACACGTTACTGCCTTTTTTTTTCTTTTTACGCGCTGACATGTGCCTATATTGGCATGCGAACAATAAAACTTATTTAAATTACTTTTGTTGCAATGCGTGCAGGAAACCTCCCCACGCTTTGAATATATGTGCTGCCTTTATCGACATCATGGCCAAATATAGAGTGCCCCTGCAGCTAACGCATTGGAAATGCCTATCTTTACCTTTTTATTTATCTCTTTAAACGCCTATTAAGTTCTCTCCGTCTATATCGTTTACCAATCTTTTGCTTGCTATTGATTAATGTCTCCCTTTCTTCTTTTTCCAAATCTATATCTCTTTATCTATTCATATATTTCTCTCTCTCTCTTTCTCTCTCTCTCTCTCTCTCTTTCTCTCATCAGTATATTTGAAGGGGCGAGGGGTGAGCTAATCGCTGCCGCTGTCATTGTGTCCTTCGTCACCTTCGTCGCCCTCGTTCTCGTGGTTTGGAAACTAAGTACGTGCATTCTTCTTCGTCTTCTCTTACTGTCACAGCAGTTATGAGCTAGGAGAAGTTATGAGCAATGTCCGTTCGCACTTTGAACCACACATGCTCCCGCAACAACTCTCCCGTCATGGTTGAAGAGTGCCAACTTAGGGACTGTTGACGCTCGAGCCGAGGCCCGTCGCCGCAAGTTGCACCGCACGCGCGCGGTCGTGCTAAAAAATTGTACATATCGGACAACGGGCTTACAACCTTCGGTTTACACTGTGTACGCAGTGTAAAAACGAAATTTGTGTAACTTAAGAAAAACCAGAGAAACAAAAATTGAGACCCAAACACGAAGGAAAGAAGAGACACCATAACGCTGGACTCGCAAGTGACGTATATTTTAAAGAAAAAGAAAAGAATGGATCAGCCCTCGAACATCAAACCGCCGACGCATGCTCAATGCTCTTAGCGAGGTACAATAATTACTCAATTTTACTCAAACCGTCTCCATTTCTTTTTTCGCCGGTTTTTGTCAAGCAACAGTATGAACCAACTGGCCCAGCAAGCAGCACTTCTACGAAATTGGTGCACAAGTGTTCGATACGTGCAATTTTTCGCCCGACCGCACGCGTGCGGTGTTGCTCGCGGCGACGGGCGGTTCGAGCGTAAAGAGTCCCTTAACCCCCTCGGTGACAGAAAGTAAATGTTTTGGTTAAAAGGCAATAAGGTGGGAAGCGACTTGCCCGTGGTATCGCTCGTGCTTTACGCCGAAAGTCCTTATTATGACAAATTGTTTTCTGTTCGACATATCCGTTTGATTCGAAGTTTTCGTAGCCTCGATCCATAGCGCATGCGTTTTAGACCTGAATATGCGAAGCACATTAGCACCGTTCTTCACTTAAAACGAAGTGCGAAGCGGGAAATGCGCACGTTGGTGCAGCACATGACTCTTTAAGCGTTCTCTTTTTTTTTTTTTTTCGGACGAAATTGCCGAGCTAAACAGCGCTGCCAAGGTCACCTCGCCACGTGGCGGCTTCTGATTGGTGTTTCACGCGATGGCGACTGACAAGCAAGCCAGCGATTCACAGGCGTCGCCAGAATTACGTCATTGTCAGGACGCGTAGAGTGCGGCTTTGTTTCAACGTTTTGTGACTTGACGCGCTGTTAGGGTGTACTTATCGCATTACTGTGACTCCTATTTTTAACAAAATGGTGCTAATAACGAAGTTAATTTGCGATGTCGATGACATGATTGTGACGAGGGTTTACATGTATGTGGTTGTCAGAAGTTTGGCAGGAATAGACAGAAAAAAAATAGATTATCCCTGTCCGTGCTCTAGGGTTCTGTAAGACAGCATGCTATGGAAAACCAAAAGACAGAATGCGCTGACTGAACAAAGCGTCCTAAATACAGGAAATGGCGGTTTTCGCAGTTTTCGTGGCGTCGAGTGGGAGACAGGCGAAGTGGTCACGATCCGTAAATTTTTTTAGCAGTCGTGAAAGGGCTAATGACAGAAATGGAACAGAAACAGTTTGCAATAGCTTTTCGTTAATGTGCCCAAGGATAAGAGAGGAAATAGCCCTGTTCGAGAAGATGGCTGCTAAATTAACACTATTGATCTCACCCTCTGATATTCTTCGATTTTTTACCTCTTGAACAGCTTTCCCCGTGCTAGCTGGGATACACTGTAGGATTTATATAACGAGAAGGACAAGTCTACAAGAAGGAAAACGTGGTGTACAAAATGTATTCAGACAATTCACGTGGACTGTCTGAACTCATTGTTCTGTTTCGCCAGCGAATTTGCGAAACCGGTAGTTGCGAAGGTCTTCACGCAAAGTTGTGAAGAAAAATGTTCGAACTAGGCCGAGTCTTCAACCATTTCTGGCGTTTCTCGAAAAACTTCCACGGCAGAGATCGCGGCCTCTGAGGACACCACGGCCGCGACCGACCTCACCTACCGGCAGATGAATGCGACTTCAACGGCTGGAATGCCAGAGTCGTCGGTGAAGATTACGGTTGCGGACACAGCTACCGACAGCACCAGCACGGCCAGAACGGCTCCGCCAAGTGAGAGCGGCAGTCAGCGGCGCGTAGTTTATTCATGAGCGAGAGTGTCAGCAACAACCATAGAGGAAGGAAAAAGTTAGGACAGAGCAATTTACGTCATGCAGCCAGCCTTGGCAAGCGAACGCTCCATGAAGCCATGGAGCTCTTTACACAGTGGCGGCCAACACGTGACCTCTTGGGTTGAGATCACGGAGCAAGAATCGAGATTTGCCGGGACGTTTGGTGCCCGGTGGGTTTTTTGTCAATCAATGCGCACTTGTTCGGGGGCCCTACCGCAGCGCTGCATGCAGAGCGGTAGCCCTAAAATTTTCCACGCGTTCTGACGTGCTATCACGTGTTGGGCCGACACGTTTGGCTTCAATCGCGTTGCGCGATGCTCCCTCCTGCCTTTTTTTCTTTCTCCATGGAAACAACCATACGACGTCAACAGATAATGAAGTCAGAGAAGTGAGTTTATTCACATAATTGTAGATTGTACATGATGTCTGGGAGCACAGTGGAAAAAATTCTTGCAGAAGTCATCGATGATTATTGTCTAATGCCGGTGTCACAAGGTCACTTCTGATCGCAATCGGGCCCGCGATCCCGATAAAATTTCTTGATCGCGATCAACAACGATTGCTGGTGCATGGTCTAGCGATCTGTGAGGAATTTGGGTGAGGTCAAGCACGCCACTTGTCGTTAGTGAGTTCAGTGCACTTATCAAATTTGTCTAATAAGCGCTGGTCCGGTGCTCTTCCTTGTCCGTGTTTTCTGACGCTTTTTGATATTAATAATTTGTAATATAAAACTACGTTTTTGATTTCAACGTAATATTATTTAGTTTGTCATTGTGAGTAAGGCTATTATCGTCTGCCGATCGTCTGCAACTCTCCGAACTACATGGTCGTTAGCCTACGACCGCGATCAAGAGGCTCGATCGCGATGTACGGACTGCGCTTGTCTGGATCCGGATCGAGAAAGATCGCGATCGAACGTGACTGTAGCATCAGCATTCTATCCGGGTCGAGCTCAATCCGGATCGGGCCCGATCGCGATCGTTAGTGATCATGTGACACCGGTGACACCGGTAACTACGTGACAGCGGCATGAGTAACCGAATCCATGTGGTCATCCATGTGGTCATCCATACGGCCATTTAATTAGGCGTCTATTAACCCATCCACACGTGCTTCTGACGAACTTCAAACGAGGTGCGAGAGGTTCAGGTAAATAGCGGGATCATCCGTGCAAATATGCGAAGGGGATTGTCGCTCGTTCACGAAGTGGCGAAATTTCACAAACTATCTTTCATTAAATCAAGGATTAGGAATCGATCACCAATCACTAAACAAATGGCTACAATTAAGGAGTCAATGATTGATGGCCGCTCATAAAGGTATTATGGCATCCGCGTAATCAAAGCATGCGCCTCTATAGGGCATTTTAGCAAGATTGACTACGAAGTCAATTGCGTAAGGTTGATCGAGGTTCTCTTGTATACCTTCTTCTACACAAGAATGTATTTGTAGTGTTTATGTATCGTGTACAAACGCTATTTTGTCCTTTTTTTTTTCAGGTACACATAAATATCTAAGCTGTCCTGAAACATATTCTTTCCGCTTGCACGAGCGGTTTTTTTTTTTTTTTTAACATAATGCATGCTTTATACCCGCGTCACACGGGCACGCTTGGTAGGCCTTCCAGTAGACGGCCTTCAAAACGTCACAACTCTATCGACTCAAAGAAGTTGTGGCGGTGCAACACGGCACTCGTGAAAGACCGTTGAGTGGTTCAGGCATTTCCCGCAAAAATTGTGTGGCGCTACGGATCTTCAGCGTCGTTTTCATGTCACCAAAAGTTAAAGAATATTAAATCCACTCAAAAGCACAGAAATTTATTTTAATAAATTGTTCATACATTCTTATAAATACATGTTTAGTTTTTAAGTTATTGAGTACCGAAACTCTGGCACAATGAACACAAGCCCGTCGCTGTTGTCGAGAGTATGTGCAGTTCGCACATTTCAAGTGGCAAAATTACTTTATTAAATAATTAATAACACTGGTATATACTATTTTTGAGAGCATTTGGTTTGATTTTTTCTTTCTATTCGTGATTACGAGCTCGCTGTTATTAACGAGAGGGCTCGTTGGCGCTGTTTCCGCTTCCGTCGCGCAAAGGCCATCGGGGTTTCGATAGAGTTGTAGGGTGCTCCGTTGACTCGATAGACTATTGACTCGGCGGCCTTCGAAACCGTCCGTGTAGCGGCTCGAACTTGACCTTTGAGTCAACGGACTATGGGTTGGAAGGCCTTCCAAACGCCCGTGTGACACGGGCATAAAATTTTATAGAATGAAGAATTGTCTTCCCGTGAATACGGTATTTATTGACAATTAATTGCCACCATTATATCGCCAGCCGAGCCGCCCTACTGCTTAACACGGCAACTTCGATTGCAACGGTTAGCTATACATTGCAAAGAAAAAATGTCACAGTTTCGCCCTAAGGGCGAAGCAATGAATGCGATAGCAACACAGCAATGTCATACGAAGTAAGGTGAGCGGTTTTGGTAGCAACAACACGCAGAACTGTTGTCGACGCCATCGGCGTTTTGCCCGCGTTAGCTCAAAATGCGTGCGGCGTTGGTGACTGTTGCTGGAGCCTCTGATATAAATAGGCACTTGGTGCCGCAGCTAAACGTCGCCTCCCTTCCCTCCCCCTCCCCCACGGCCTCTCACGCGTCTGAAGAAGGCGCATTTGCTCTACATATATGGTCATTGTAAAGGAGAAAAGAGACGCCTACTTCTGCAGCCCTTAAGCGAGCACGGCGCAGAACGCGCGTTTGTTCTCCGCCGTGCGTTCACTCCCCGTGAAAGACGCGCCCCTCGCGCCCTTTCACTCGCACATACAGCGTTCGGCGCGCGGCGACGATTTCTTCTCCAAATGACGTCATACGGAACCTCACGGCGACGGCGACGGCGACGGCAGAAATCTGCTTTTGAGTGTCCATATAATTGCTATCGCAATAAAAAAGAAGGCACGCAGGTCCAACGCAGATTTTGAAGTCTATATGAAACGAAGCGTACGTGAAGCGGTTAATTAAATGCTCTAAAACTGTTCCTAATCTGCAACGCGCTCTTCGGCATAGTGATTCTGTGCGTTCCCGGCAAAAAAAAGTTAAAAAAATCATTTACACTCCAAGACACCCACCAACGCGACCCACGTGATCCGCGCGAGCTCGGATTGCACGCCCTCCGGGATCAGCGCGATTTCCATCTCGCCATACCCGTGGGTTGGGCCAGTTTACTGCTGCACTATCTCCAGGACCGGCCTACCTCACTCGACGAGAATGCGACAGAGCCCACATACGAAACCCCTGGAAAGAAGACAAAGGAAGCTTCGCTTAATGAAACAATGATAGGCGTGAAGGAATATGTTGTGTTGCATTGAGACTATTTAGACGCCGTTTTTTATTCTCCGCGATATTCCGTGGAGAACATAGCCGACGGGTGGAGTATTACAACAGCTCAAGCTTTGTATATATATAATCTTGTTTTACATCCTGATGAATACTGGTCCACCGGTCGATACTGCTGCAATTGAACACTTGTTTTTACCTTGTAACATTGGTCACGTTCTTTAAGTTCGAAAGTAAGCCTGAAGAATTTCTCTTCACTTTCTAGTTCATACGCAGGGCAGCACCCACATAAGGTATACTGCCATCTACATATATATAGCAATACTTTATATTAGTACTGCCCTTGGTGTGAGCTATTTGTTAAGGCAACAGAAACAGCTGCAGCCGCGGTCAGCAGCCATTGTCAGCAAAGTCCAATGGTGTCCTCCTCGTAAAGCCTCGATTTAAAAAGAAAGCTTGATTGGTTCGACCAACGCGCGCATCTAATTTCCAGGACCGATCCTGGATCCTCAGACCCTTCTGTGCACGTACGGAACACGAACGAACCAGAGTACGCTGTTTCCCGACGACGGCCTGTGCGACCTGATCTTCTTCGACTCGGTCTACAAGGAGAACCAGAACTCCCTGTGGGCCACCGCAATTTTCAGCGGCAACCTGCGCAAAATGCTGGACGTGACCTCGAACTATCGGTCGACCGAGTTTGGCGTAGCTTTTGCGTACCAGTAAGTCTGTCTGCCCTCGTTCGTTCCGTCGGCAAATGGAAACGTCGATATATCGAACACACTGCTTCGTTTTGTTAAAGCAGGAGACGTCAGTGTCTACAATCCGAGCCTTGCAACACCGCTCCGATAACCTGCTTAGTGCCAAGCACATTCTTTGTGCGTGCATTAGCGGCGGCGTCGCGCAGCTGCCCGGTAATAACCAATCGTTCATATCGCTAAACCAAAGAAAACATAAAAGCATCGGAGAAAAGACAGCCGATCAGCAGACGTCCGACACGATAGATTCGAAAAGTCGTTGTGGTGGCGTATTGGCTTTGACGTTGCGCTACTAACCCTAAAGGCACAGGATTGAATCCCGACCACGGTGGCTGCATCTCAATGGGGGCGAAATCCAAAAACGCACGGTATATTGTACACTCAGTGCTCGTTAATGAACCCCAGTTAGTTCGAATTATTCCGGAGTCCCCCCACTAGGGCATGCCTCATAATTAAATAGTCACGTTACTATATATATATATATATATATATATATATATATAGGCAACAACTATTGCTCTTAATCTAATGGAAGCACGCAGTTTTCGTCCGACACCTTCACTGAGAGTGCGTCTTCGTCGTCTTCGATCTCAGCTTTTCGCAGAAGCGGCAAACCCGCTACATAGCCAACCCTTATGCTCGTGGAAATATGGTGGTTTTGGCACGTAAAACCCAAACATTCATATCATTATCTTACTTCCGAAAAAATGTGTGCTTCAACAAACAGCGTCACCAGGACGTGTTTGACAATGTCTTTAATACGTGCAAATAGCAAATTTCATTGCACGACTGAAATTGCTCAGTTTAAGCCTTAGATTGTTGTTGTTGTTGTTGTTGTTGTTGTTGTTGTTGTTGTTGTTGTTGTTGTTGTTGTTGTTGTTGTTGTTGTTGTTGTTGTTGTTGTTGTTGTTGTTGTTGTTGTTGTTGTTGTTGTTGTTGTTGTTGTTGTTGTTGTTGTTGTTGTTGTTGTTGTTGTTGTTGTTGTTGTTGTTGTTGTTGTTGTTGTTGTTGTTGTTGTTGTTGTTGTTGTTGTTGTTGTTGTTGTTGTTGTTGTTGTTGTTGTTGTTGTTGTTGTTGTTGTTGTTCACCCCGTATAGCCCGCGCGTGTTTGTTCCGTTGCTTTCGTCAGGAACCGCTCCAGCCTGCGTGACGAGTTGAACAAGACAAGCAGGAATCCGCTGGAGGTGTTCTGGAGGCGAAACGTCTCGAACTTCGGCATCGTCGACATGCCGGCGATGGGCGTCGGCTACAAAGAAATCGGCGAGGTGTACTTAGCGCTCGTGGTGAGACATTAGCGGAGTCACGCGATGGGCACGTTACACTTGCATGAGTGACTCCGCGCAGACACTGAACGTGGCCACTTGCATGAAACCGGTGCTTTCACGTGTGTTGTCCCGCGAGCCAGCGAAAACATCACGTTGCGGTATGCTCCCCCTCCCCCCCCCCCCTACACCTTTCCTTCTGACGTCACGTGCATACTGAGCCGCGAGCTTTCCCATTTCAATGAACCGATACTATTACACTGAACACATGTTTATATCCTACTTTACCGCTCCTAGTTATTGGGAATCAGATGAGTGGTACACCCTAAGAAATTGACAAGAGCAAAGTTTACCGGCTTGTATTGCGCTCCTCGTTGACTCAAGTGAGTTCATTCCCGTGGTTCGTTCCTTACAGCATGCACGTAGTATTGCCCCCAGAACAAGTACATACCTCCTGACACCGCTCTCGTTCATTATAGCGGAATTCGGATAGGTTCTATGCTTGGAACGAAGCTGGAAAGTCAGGCATCACGGTACAACGTTAGTGACAGATTGATGTATGCAGGGATGTTTCCCGTGTCTAGCCAAAGGCTGTCACCACCATTAGAGACGGCGTTGTCGTAGATCAAACTGGTACGATGTTGTGGATTCCATTTCCAACCACGGCTGCTGCATTCCGATGGTGGAATACAAGAACGCTGATGTTTACTAAAGTTTGTGTGCTATGTAAAACTGCAGGTGGTCAAATATATATATATATATATATATATATATATATATATATATATATATAATACACCTGCCGCGGTGGCTCAGTCAGCTAAGGCGTAGCACTGCTGAGCAATTATTGCACCAGAACCAGAACAATGCCGCCACCTATCTTCCAGGGCTGTAGGAAGACTTCTGACGGCATAGAACCATACGCAACAGGCCACATTATGCAAAAGCTTAATCACCCATTTGTAACCACTGCAGCTGCGGCAAAACAGTTACTCACTGTATGCGACGTGCCTCTACAGGTACTCGCCTATGGCTCCCCATATCTTATCATTTAAATGCTTTTCTTACCCTGTGCCCTTACTTATGGGTGAGTCTGTAATTTTTTTTTTCCTTCAAGGATCTGAGGAAGGCAGCCAACAAGCAACCCGGCTTGCTCAAGCCTCCCCACATTGTCCTCGGCACCGTGCCAATGATGCACGAAAACTTTTACGGAACTTTAATGAGGCAAGTCTCATGTGCGCTCCATCAACGAGAAAATTCGAGATGTAGACGCCGTCTGTGATCTTTACTGAACATTTATTTCACGTCGTGCAGTCTGCGATGTTGTGTGTTACCTTCGAATTATAATACAAAGTACTCACCTGCGCGCGCATTGCAATTTACGGAATACCAGAGACGTAGACGTGAACAGCAGCGCTTATGGCACCATCTGTCGAGGATGAATACAACCATAGTGTACATAAACATTACAACTGTTATTGCAACGACGAAACATGTGGCTACTTTACTGCCGGCGAAAAGTCGTCGCTAGAAGCGAAGCGATTATTGATTGAGTGAGTTTTATTTCGACGCAACGCAAAGGCGTTTCTAACGGTTTCAGGCTGAAGTAAGTATGAAGTAGATGTCGCTATGAGCGCTGCCGCTGCCGCCTATACTTCCGCTTCTGTGGTAATCCGTAAACGGCAATACTTAAGTGGACAGGCTAAAGCACTTTATTATTTGGCGGTTTATGTTCCTTTCATTATCGAATGTTCGAACCTCCAACACTTCAAACAATTGCTCACTTTACGCAGGTCATTACAGCAGTACTGACATACTGTTAGCCCGTTATACTACAACTACTGAAATTATGCTAAAGGAAGCCCAGTTTCAAGCCGACACCTTCGCTGATAAGCGCGTCTTCGTCGACACTCACCGCAACATTCTAGAACGTACTTCCACTCAACACTCCATCACGACAAAAAAAAAAATCGATGGCAGCGCCGCCTGTCGACAAAAGTGGTTACTGCGCTTCAATGACACTCCACGGCAATTCTTGAAAAGCGTAGTGTCTTCTTCAGTCGAGGGACGGCGCTGTGCTCAAATATGTGCAGTGGAGAAGGAGCTTCGAGTTGAATATGGTTTGAGAATGCGGGGGTCAGCTCACTTCGTCGTCATCGTCTTGCGCAGAAGAGGCAAAGACCACAAGCCAGCCAGCAACACTACCGCGTAACACAACAAAGTGCGCTGTCAATTCACGTGATGTTAACCCCCTCCCAGAAAGCACCGTCTCGGTGTTCGATAAGCAAAAAGAGAAAAAAAATGTTTGATGGATCATTTTTTGCGTGAAATACAAACGTAAACCCTAGAAGAAAGTGGAGCATATTTGATTTCTGAACTAAACGAGGGTATCGCAGAATTTGTGACCGTCGAGTGCCATGGAAACAGGGAAGATAGTCACAAATAGTTCTGCAAATATGTGGCATTGAAATGTTAATGGGACTGGCGTAAGCGCTGTTTGTGACTCAATTACAGTTTTCGGGCACATTTAACGTGCTCTCACATTCGCCCATTGGACTGTACTAGAAGAGAAACTTGGGCGAGTTGGTGGGAATTCTTGTTTAGGAAAATAACAGCGCAAGATAGACAAGGACACAGGTAAAGAAGAACACGACACTGGTGCTGACGCAAGTGAATTTTATTCCGAGGAATATTCACATTTATAAAGTCAGCGCCAGTCTCGTGTTCTTTTTTGCCTGCGTCCTTGTCTATCTTGCGCTGTTGTTTTCCTAAACATGAATCGCCCATTGGAATTGGACATAACAGAACCGGTGTTTGGTCCCCCTTCATTATATCATAGAGAGAGAGGAGGGAGGAAGAAAAGGCAGGGAGGTTAACCAGACTTTGTCCAGTTTGCTACTCTACACTTGGAGAGGGGAAAGGGGGAGTGAAAGAAAGAGAGAGAAGACATGAGTCTCGGTCGCGCTTTCACATGAACAATGCTAGGTGCAGAATGTCTGCAGTGTGGCACCCAAGTCCGTCGCCTTCAAGTACTAAAGAACAGCTCGAATGGCGTTCTGGGCTGATGAGTTGTGAGGCCTGGCTCACAAGACCTTTGCTTCCAGCAAAGCAGCTTGTTCCAGCTTGTCTGTTCTCGCAGGGACGTGTTCGCCCCCACGCTGTTCATCTCCCAGGGTCACTACGCCTTCGGGGACAGCGAGGTACCCGACTGCAGAGTCGTACCACCCACGGTACTGCAGAACACGACTCTGACTCCCGGTTACACTTACGACCTGGTGAGCACCTATACAGGGCGAAAGAAATGACCGCGGCGCTCACAAAAGGAACGCCTGGCCAAATTTCTTTAGCCTTGTGAAATGATGTTTCTTTACTGCATGTTAAACACACAAGTGAACCGTAGCACAGCCTCTTATAGGCGCCTGCTGCTGCGGTTATATTATTTATAGCACGCGTTTCCCTGCCCTTGCGTACAAGGCCCCGCGTGAGGCATTAGTGCTACCTGAATATCCTTACGTTTTAATCTTACAACCACTTCGCAACATATATACTATGTACTATCGACCAAAAAAAAAGGTTGCGGAACAAGGGATCTGACAAAAAGCTGAATATCTCGCAGCCTCAAAACGCAGCCTGGTATTCCCATTTCCAGCCTCTACTGGTATATGCGAACAACATTGAGATGTACGGTCTTACTGGCAACTTTTAAAGGCTGCTCAGATATTTAGCGTCTTCTGAGATCCCATGACCCGTATACTTTTTTGGTCGATAGTACATAGCTCACCTCACATGTCGTAGTTTTAATACATATACAGTATCTTTTATGCATTTAACAGCCAATGTCTTTAGGCCACTGTACAGCCAAGTTACATCTATACAGTTTGCCATTGAACGAATCATCGAATGCCTCTTACTTTTTCCTGGCGCTCTGTGGTCATTATTGGCCCTTGCGTCATTAAACCCCACACATCATGTGACCACATTTCCCTAACACGATCGAATTTTACAGCGTCAGCTGTTAAAAGGAAGCTTTAGCGCAGGCCCACTTAACTCCGATGCCGCCTATTCAAGTACATGTTACACACAGAAATGCTTTCCTGTGGTAACCCCTGGACGGCTTTCAATAAAACTTGTTTAATTTTATAGAGGAAGTAAAATTCTATTGACTGTTCACGCAAAAATTTTGTTTTGAGGTTGGAATTTTTTCGCGTAAATTGCCGAAAATTGTTAGGTTGAAAAAAAATAGAAGCACGGAGTTTACAAATTCTTAACTCTGCGCCAAGAACAGATATCGTAGTTATTTAAACTGCATCGGTTAGAACATCTAAAGCGGGCAAATTCGATTTACCAATTTGTACCTTACGTGAATTTGTTACAATGATTATAAGGATTTTTGCAAGAGTCCTACCTTCGTATTAGTGGTTCGCCATGTACAACATATCAATGTGGTCCTCTTTAGATTTACAATTGGATGCAATTTACAGAATTGGGATATCAGTCATTATTGCTGGGTTACCGAGTCGTGAACCTGATAGTTTTGTTTCCTGAAAATTTTCCAATTTTCGACAATTCTTGCTGAACAATGGACGGCCTAAATCAAATATCCGCTCCCAACAGTCGCTACACTTGAATATTTTCCTTTAAATGCAGCAAACTTCATCAAGTGCCTAGAAAAACGTTTTATCGTTTGTGTTTCTAGATCAAGGCCCCCAAGCTAAAGCTCCCTCTTAACAGCACTGCCGGTTTCCGGTTCGTCACTTCCGTGCCACGGGTCACGTGTGTCGTGTACCGCACGTAGCACGTGACCAGCGTCAGCCTTTAAAGAAATCGTACGCGCTCGTGCAAAAGGAGCCCGCGGGCGAATTCTTCGAACGATCGCCAGACGAATCCTTCGTGCATGAACTTGACAAAACCGGGTAGAGTCGACTTCTCGGGCTGAGCTTTGCCTGTCGTGTTCACGTGAACTCTAGCTGCTCGAGTACTGTCGAGTCGGGCTGACCCAGCTCCACTGCACGGGTTAGCTTGTTCAGCTCGACTCACATACAACGCGCATGCAAACACTGATGGGTCGGGTCGTCGTTTTCGCAGCCGACAAAAATGAGCGGGACGCCTTGTGTTCTCTCTCTCTCTCTCGCCTCGCCACATGCTGCAGTAGCGATGTCGATTGCAGACGCTCTCGCGTCGAGCTGTCTGAGCCAGATGAGATCAACTCGACTAGTACGTGTAAATGTAGACTACGCCAAATGAAATGAAGTTCATTTTAGTTTGCATAGTAGAAGGAGGGGACTCACGAGAAAACTGAAAAGGAAACTACTGCTTGATGAGGTCTGAGCCCACCTTACAAGGCAAGACAGCAACCGCTTAATGCATCGAAATCCGACATATTTCCTGGGGAAAAAAGTACATTAAAATCTTCAAATCAACATATGTTCATAATAGGAGGTACTTATAATAGCTATGCAAATGGTAATATAACAACAAAAAATAATTTCCTCGTGTGTACTGGCAAATGAAAGCAGTTTACTCTCTTTTCCAGTTTTACATTATTTCATCTAGAAAAAAATAGTCTGTAGCATAGAATTACATTGCCTTTTTTAATATCGTGCTTATTAAGGTAGTTCAGTAACACCGGAAGCAAGTGCATCAGCATTTGATGTCCAAAAGCTGTGTGCGGATGTGTCACCGTCCATATTTCTGATGACCTGAGGCATACTTTTGGTTGTTAATTCTGCAAGTGAACTTGGAGTTGTTTCAGAATCCTGAACGCCCTGTTTCGCTAGGTTAAAACAGTGCGTGTTATGCGCACTGATTAGATATTAAGATGCGTGTTCCGTTCAACCCCAGCTATATGCCGAACTGCTTCTTTTTATTTTTCTTTAAGCACCTGTATTCATTGCACATTTGTTAATGTAATCAATAATGTAGTCGTAGTTGTAATTAGAAAACAATAATTTAGATGAGACATAAGTAAACACTATAATAAGACGTGTCCAGGTGAAATTTTGCAGGAAAGAAGTGAACCTTGTGCATCCTCTGTTGAGGATCGGAACCCATACCTTGCAAAATTCTAAAGACATTTATTGATCACCAATCTTGCAATAACATCAGTTAAATCATGCGTGCGCTGCGGCGAAGCCAGGCCAAACGCCTTCTCAGATTTACTGATAGCCTTCGTGCAGATTTGAAGAGATCCCTACAGATGCTCGAGCATCGGCTAAACATCGCATTTGAAGGTGAAGGCCATCGTGGCTCCTAAAGTGTTTGCTATTCTGCAAGCTCTGCTCTTGATTGCATGCCTTACAAACAGTTTTGCACAGACCCCGCTAAAGTGTCTTAAATGTAACGACGCGTCTGGTCCCCCAAAAAGAAACCATCGTTTGTATAGTTGTGCCTCTTCCAAAACGCGTGCGCTTGCACCAGTATATTCAAATGAGCGGCACTGTTTGCCGGCGCGTGTCCCACTCCAGAGCGCGGCGACGTCTGCACTGAGGAAGGTTCAGATCGCCGGCGGTACGTCCCGCTGGCTTGTCTCGGTCGGCATGAAGGGGCGATGGACCACTGCCCGTGACGTCACGACGCCCCTGAGTATCGGGTCCCTCTGCAAGCACGACGTCAGTGCCGTACCCTTCGGAAACTACGCCCAGGTACCCATCCCCTTTCGGTTTCAGTTTATCGTTGATTCGCCATACTTCAAATGCAAACGACATCTAGAGAGGGATCCCACAGTCAAACAATGTACCGGGAGCCCTAGTTATCAGTTACAATAAAAAGCGAATTCTAAAGCAGCTGACTGAAGAAGAGAATGAATACAATTGAAAAAAAACAAATTATGTGCGGCCAACACGAGCGCATAAGCTATACAAAACAAAGTACTGTGACTAGCATACAATAATCGAGATTACAGGCACAGAAGTAGTGAAATACGACATCGCGAAATACGCAATGTTAATTTGACAGGAAATGATGTTTGAGTATGAATTTAAATGATTATAGGGATTAGGAGGACGCTCATCATCGGTTAAAGCGATAGCTTATACGGGCTGTTCCTTCACTGTCTAGAAACGTCACGTATGAGACATAGGTTAGCGCATGGCCGGGTGCGGTGGTGTTGCAAGGTTCACACGTATGAATAACATCATCATAAAGTCAGCGCCGGTTTACTGCTAGACACATGAGGGTGCATAAGGCGCCTCATGCTGTCACTGTGGCTGAACTGTAAATTTACGCAGTTCTTTTTTTTAGGCGAAAACTGTTTCAAGGTCGCGTTGTGAGGAACAGAAAGTCACGTGACCCAAGGAAGGCCAGAAGCCAACCAAAGCATGTCTAGCCGCGTGTAAGAGATGAATAATGATTAGCAAAGATAATGAATGATTTATTAGTGATTACATTAAGGTGAATTAGGGTGGATTAAGGTCGATTAAGGCGGGTTAAGGTCGGTTAGGGTGAATTAAGGTGTATTAAGGAGGATTATGGTGCATTAAGGTGTATTAGGATGGGTTAAGGAGGAGTAAGTTGCACTAAGGTGAATTACAGTAGGCTTTACAAGGCTTTCGCCTTCGTGTCTCTTAGGCGATAGCTAAGGACACCTGGGAACTTTTTTTTACGCTATGTGGGCGCAGGTCTGCCGGGACGTCTCTCTCCGACCACGCCTGCGGTACGCCGACCTCTACCACGCCATGGAGACAAGCGACGCAAGCAGGCAGCGCATGTTCGTGTACGACAACGAAAAGGCCCTCTGCAAGAAGGCACGTCACCGTTCGAGCCGAAAGAGCGCGGCTCGCGTTCTCCGTGGTGCACGTTATTTTGCCAGCCACGGAGACAGGCTACAGGAATCTATGATATCTACTAACCTAAACCTAAGCCTATCTAAACCAGCCTACCTAAACTACGTTTACTCTCTATATGCTGTATAATATATCTATGTAGCGCCTATAGACTACCAGGAACATACCTCTTGAGAATTTTTTTTTTGGTCGGTATGTTTTCTTACGTGACCCGTTCCAATTAAAACGTCTATGGACTCTCATTCACTTGCCGCCATATTTTCTTTATCAAACGTAGTATGTAGAGTGCTCACACAATTTATCGGCAGCGATGGGTTATTAGCCTGAACTCAAGGCATAGCGTTTTACATTGGCTGCTGCTTCGGGAATATCTACAGTTGGTTTTCTTTCTGGCTGCGAAAGTTTCTACAGAGGAAAATTGGTCTAAATACGCCTGCAAACAGCATACAAAACAATTGCTTCAATCTATTCTATATGGATCACTTTGCGACTTCAACGTTATGCACTCCCGCTTTCCCATATTAGCTAATCAGCGCAAACATTATATATATATGCACAGAGCTCAGGGTTTGGACTCCCGGCCACAGCGGCCGCATTTCGATGAGGGCGAAATGCGAAAACACTCGTGTGCTTAGATTTAGGCACACGTTAAAGAGCCTCAGGTGGTCCAAATTTCCGGAGTCATCATAATCAGATCGTGGTTTTGGCACGTAAAACCCCATAATTTAATTTTTTTAATTCATTTGGGAATTGTGTGTATGTGTATGCGTGTATATGTGTCAAATAGAAATGAGTGGGAAGACAGCGCTCTGTCCACGTTTTTTTTTTTTTTTTTTTTTTTGTCCTCCTGT
Organism: Dermacentor silvarum; assembly: GCF_013339745.2. NCBI lineage: Eukaryota > Metazoa > Arthropoda > Arachnida > Ixodida > Ixodidae > Dermacentor > Dermacentor silvarum. Next base: position 21,069,140 of record NC_051158.1, on the reverse strand, counting down.
GAATGAATTTCAGGGCTGGTTAGCTAATATTGGCTCCCAATTTCCCAACGCGCCCAGTTTAGCACTTTAACAACTTTCCCAAGAACAACTTATAATTTCTTCTTCGTGTTTCATTTCCGCAGCTTTGCAAGGTAAAGTCCCAGAACCTCCAGCTCCGGTTCGGCGTCGCCGTCTACGACCTCGAGTACGAGGACTACGCCAATGGTTGCGCCGACCTGAACTCGTTCGGGGCACTTCAGCCGGCTCAAAATGGTCCGCATGGTGGTCGACTACTACGGGTCCCTCCCCGCTGACGCGTCCTGACTGCGAGGACACTGTGCCATGCATGCAAGTGAACAGACCTACAGAGCGTCGATAGTCACGTGACCTCCTTATGATGCATCGCGAATATAGTTCGCTATTGCTGGTTTTCTGGGTGTTGTTTCACTCTCGCAACAGCGCGAAACCTGTCTCGTATTTTCCTTCTTGACGCCCCCCCCTCCTCTCTCCTCTCGCTGTTCCGATAATTTGGAAAAGCCAAGTGGCATGGAAAACTCATTTGTGTGTGTTTGTGTGTTTGTATGTGTGTTCGAGTGTGTGTGTGTGTGTGTTTATTGCGCACATTTTACTTATTGCGTTTATACACATTTATTTTATGCGCACACTTATTGCGTTTTATACACATTTTATTGCGCGCATTCAAGCAGAAGCTTCCTATCCACGTATGAGATCAGCGATCCGTCATAGCAATGCTCTAGTGCCATCATCATCACTTTCTCGATGCTACGTGCTCGTAATACAACGACGACGGAAGAAGACGATGAAGAAGCAAAAGAAGCTTCTGGAATCTCGAAAATATCCAGAAATATCGTACAAAAACGTGGCTTGCGGCCAAAACGATGACAATAAATATCCCTGCAATTGTCTTAATAAAAATCCCGACGATGCGTTCGCTGGTCGAGACAAAAACGAGCACCTGCTCGCGCGTGACGCTTGACACAGGTGACGGAAGAAGAAGAAGATGACAGAAGGTTCCAAGAGAACGCCCAGTTCCCCAACCATGAGGTAAGTGGACGCATACTGCTTTTCGCTTGAAACTTTTTTGTGACGGGCGAACCCAAAGCAGTAGTGCACATGATTCCTTGAGAATTCGGCAACCCAACGTCGTCTGTGCGTCAGGTGACGGTCGCTCTATTGGCGCCGATTTTTTGGCGGTTTTTCGAGAATGGCATCGAACCCAACTCCGGCAGCTGTTCAAGGCGGCTATAAACAGCGCCCCATCTAGTAGCCCGCGCATCCACTAGGTGATGAACACGTCGTGCACAACTCCAATAGCCAACTTCTACGCGTTGTTCCGGAGCGCTCAGGTAGCGTGGTAAGCTATGAGATAGGCACGTAAATACGACTTTCGCGAAGCCCTCGTAGATATTGGGCCAATTTTGCGCAATTTGCTAATTCATATACAGTCGAAGCGGGATATATCGAACTCGAAGGGGATCGCGAAATAGTTCGGTATATCAATAATCCTATACATGAAATAAAACTTTTATACAAAATTTTCAAGGAAATTTCACAGCTGTTCGTTATACATGATAATTCGTTATATCCGGGTTCGATATATCGGGGCTCGTCTGTAGGCCTATCCATCTGGCGAGGAGGAAATGGCACGCGACGAGCATTTCCTCCTCTCTGGCTTGTGCGAGCCGGCGTGGCGCTGCATGCCTGGACGCGTTGCCGTAGCGTGCTGCGGAAAGAATTGGAGACGTTTTTAGCTCGTCCTCCGTGAAATTTATGCGATGTCAGCTCATGCAAGGACATTGAAGAACCACTGTGTAGACTTTCGCTGGAGCGATGACTACAGTGTGCGGAAATTTCTCTTACCTGCGCAAACAAGCGACCTGCATCATCAGCCTCGGTGTGTGCATGTGTTGTGAAACCATTTTGGCTGCATCGGGTTGTATCAATCGACGAAGAGATCCGGCATCTGTGAATTACCAGCGTGAATTGGAACAAAATATCGCTATCTGATCGCTCGAGGCGCGCTCGTGTACGGCCAACCCAATGCAACCCCGAAACATCTAAGCGCGAATCGCTGTAAAACATTTGCGCCAGCCACCGGCATGCAACAGAAGGTGTGCGACAGAAGCAGCGCTTGTATGCGTGTTGTCTTTGGTCCGTCTCATCCGAAATTTATACCGTCTCATCCGGTATAAGGTAGCGGTCCTTGTGCAAGTTTCGTTGTTATACGCCTTCGCTGCAGCATCCTGTTGGCGGTGACGCGGCAGAGCCGCTCCCCGACCACGCTGATAGTGTTCAGCTTCCTGTCCATGGTGGTGCTGGGGCTGCTGATGCACCACTTCACGGGCACCATGCTTCGCCAGCACTTCCCCACGCAGCTGTGCCAGGCGCACGGCGCCAACATCACCGTCGTCGTGGCCGTACGCACGAAGCCCAACAACTACTCGTACAGGAGCGCCATCCGAAACTCCATGGGCCACCCGGTGGTCCGCGCAACACTGCCCTGGAAGGTGGTCTTCTACATGGGCTACTCGGCGGACATCGTCAGGTAGGTTACTATCTGTACACAACCATACCGTATACATGCATGGCTTATGGGAAGTGGTGGGACTCTGGGCAAGTCAGTGTGTGGCCCCTTGTTGGAGGGGGTCACGTGAACATTCCTGTTGAGGAAAGAGTACGCTGTCGGTGCGGTTGTGGGCTTAATTGGGAGATGGTCGAGTCTCCCGAACGAAAGGCCGTCCACGGCTGGCTCCGAGCCGTAAGCGCTTTCATGATTTGTACATGGACGAAGGAAATAAAACTGGGACAGAGAATTGTACGAAGATGGCGGATCGGCCGAGTTGGAACTAATCCGGCCGCAGTAGCAGCCCACGGGCAAATGAGGACACAGAAAATAAATAAAGGGGACATCTGCTTGTCCCGTTGGTTTCTTTTCTGTGTCCTTGCTTTGCCGTGCGCTGCTACCATGGACTGCATTGTGTCATTCAGCCAGCCTTGGTGAGCGAATGGCTCCGAGAAGCCAGTTCCTTCGCTTTTTCCTTCGCAGTAACGGCCTAACACGTGGCCTCCAAGACTCGGCGTATTTCGTCGGAAATATTTGGTTCCGGGTAGCTTATATTCGATGCGCACTTGTTCGGCCGCCCTGCTACTGTAGCCCCTCCGTAGCTCTGCCCAGCTCTGCCTGTAGAGTGCGGGCACTAAAACCTACCGCGCGCGCTGACGTGTGAGTGCGCGTGCACGTGCGTGTGCGTGTGTGTGTGTGTGTGTGTGTGTGTGTGTGTGTGTGTGTGTGTGTGTGTGTGTGTGTGTGTGTGTGTGTGTGTGTGTGTGTGTGTGTGTGTGTGTGTGTGTGTGTGTGTGTGTGTGTGTGTGTGTGTGTGTGTGTGTGTGTGTGTGTGTGTGTGTGTGTGTGTGTGTGTGTGTGTGTGTTGATTTTTTTTATATCCCACTCCCTTTCTTTCTTCCCTCATCATCTCACCTGGAGAAGCATGCCAGAACTATCGCTCAGCTAACCTCTCCAAATATCATTAACCCTGCAATGCCTTGCGTATGACATTTCCTACGCAAATTTCGGTTCCTCAATGTTAAGATTTAAGCACGGGAAACCTAAGCGCATAGCCCATAGTAGCGTGTTTGATACGCTGGAGTGACTAACTGATAAATTAATTATCATATAATTAGGTTCTAACTCGCATCTGACTTCATTGTTCTTTTTTTTCTACAAATACTTTCCATAGCCAGAAATAGAGGTAAACGAGTTCTTCCAATTTACATTGATGTGGAACTCTTTGGGCATTCAACGTTAAATACTCTCCCTCTCCTTCTCTCTCTCTCTCTTTCTCTCTCTCTATTTTTTTCTCTCTCTCTCTCATCAAAGATCTCGCTCGCTCCGCCGCGAGGTGCTCAAGGGCGACCTGATCATCGCGCCGTACGAGGCCTCCTTCGAGAACACCATCCCGATCTTCATAGACACCGTGCGCTGGATTCACGACCAGTGCGCGCCAGCCATGCACCACCTGGTGCACACCAACGACACCACCATGGTGGACTTCCTCGCCGCGCACGAGTACATTGACGGCCTGAAGGAAGCCGAGGACCGCCACTTCCACTGCTCCGTCGTGCAGCTGGTCCCGGTGGACCGGAACCCCAACAGCTCGACGTACATACCCGAGGCCCTCTTCAGGGACGCCTACTGGCCCACCCACTGCCAGGGGGACGCCTTCATCGTCCACTCTAAGCACCTGCAGCCGCTCGTGCTGTCTTCGGAGGCCATCGCCCAGTACCCAATGCTGGGGCCCTACGTGACGGGACACCTCCCTGTCCTGGCCCGCGTTGGACACAGAGACATCTCGCCCAGGGTAATTCAATTCAACACAATTCTCTTTATTTACCAGAAAATATCCTGGCTGGACTCCTAGGCTTTCTAAAAGCTGCAAGAAAACAGCTTGACGGGGCCCAGGAGACCATACATACGTGGCAGCATGTGACAGGTGAACAGATAACAGATGTTTAAAAGCATCATACACGAAAATAAACAAGTTAGTTAGACAGATAGTAGAAATGATTATACATTAATTAAGAACATGCACTCTTACTTGGAGAACTGAAAGAGAAACACAATGCATTTATGTTAAAATGCAAAACAAACACTATACTCCATCTCACAAGCTCGTTGCACCACTGCCGAAGTTACGAGGCGTACACAGGCAATATCTTTGCGCAGCGATATATAGTTCCTGGCCGTAACTGGCTTATTAGCTACACTAGAGAGTTTTAGTTTTGCTCGCTACCCGCTACGCTACAGCAATACGTGACATATGTTAGGACCTTTGCGTATACACTCGTATACCAAGAATTACTGTGGCAGTTGCTGCCGGTGGCCGTAATAGCCACCCTAACCATGGCAACATGCATGGCAGCGCCCATAGAGTGCCCGACCACCCGCCCGCTTCGATCCTAATTCGCGCTTGTTACTGCTTCTCCGCCCTGTCAGCAAGAAACAAGCGGCAAAATCCGTCATCGCCAAGCCTCACCTCAAGCTGAGGTCAAATCATTAGGTATGTTTCGTCGTAACTATTGAGATCGGCTGTTTTCACGCTGCTAGGACTACAGACACGGCACCGAGCCGTAAAACTGTTTTGAATTCTAATTAGCAGATGGCGCCACAGCATTAGCATTCGCGATTCGTTGACGATGCGGAACGCTATAAAAGCCTAATTGTTCACTGCATAATTAATTTACTACCCCGCTCTAACATGGCACGCGATGACGGTAGCGAGAAAACGCCATGTATAGACGCCGAGCAGACGCTGTGCCGCAGGTGAACATTTATGAGGGCATTCGCCCGTACTACTTGCCAACGAGGCTGCAAGGTAACTGCAGGGAAAGCAAGCAGGTAAAGCGAACCCCTGCTGTCGCATGTATGTAAACGCAGCTTGTGGTTATGGTGACAAAACATTTTATTGCGATAGCAATTATATGGACACTCAAAAGCAGATTTCTGCCGTCGGCGTCGCCGTCGCCGTCGCCGTGAGGTTCCGTATGACGTCATTTGGAGATGAAATCGTCGCCGCGCGCCGAACGCTGTATGTGCGAGTGAAAGGGCGCGAGGGGCGCGTCTTTCATGGGGATGAACACACGGCGGAGAACAAACGCGCGTTCTGCGCCGTGCTCGCTTAATGGCTGCAGAAGTAGGCGTCTCTTTTCTCCTTTACAATCACCATATATGTAGAGCAAACGCGCCTTCTTCCGACGCGCGAGAGGCCGTGGGGGAGGGGGAGGGAAGGGAGGCGACGTTTAGCTGCGGCACCAAGTGCCTATTTATATCAGAGGCTCCGGCAACAGTCACCAACGCCGCACGCATTTTGAGCGAACGCGGGCAAAACGCCGATGGCGTCGACAACAGTTCTGCGTGTTGCCGATGCTGCTGCATGTCCAAGTTTATACAGCTGATAAAGCTAATATCTTTACTCCGTATAGCTCTCTACAAGTTTGCTATCGCAATTGATGCTTCGCCTTTCAGGTGAAACTGCGACAACTTTTTTTTTCGTCAATCCACCAACCCTGGAGCATGTAGCAGGATGACACGCAGACGCTGAGCAGACGACGCGGCGCGGATGAGCACTTCTCGAGGGGCATTCTGCCTTCCTATTGGCTAAGAATTCGTGTAGCCTCCACAGTGCCGCAACAAGCTTGTGAGATGGAGTATAATTCAGGAAACTAAGAACGCACAATTCTACAATAATACGTAACACTCCCGGGTAAGCCTCCCATCTTCTTGCCTCCGAAGCCCTGGAAGCGGTAGCAAGGCGTAGCGTTGCGCTTAAGCTCCCCGGATGTTGTTCGAACAGTACGCGTTGGCGCGACGCCGCACGCGAGACAACTGCTACCGCGCAGCTGAAACAGTGCCCCGGCAGCTACCAGGCGTCTCACAATGCTGGCGGGGATGAGGAACGCCGCCACTGAGGTTGCGGGCGTCCCAACTCGATTTTGAGGAAATGAGGCCGGAGGTGAGGCGTCAGGGGAGCTTGTAGCTTGAAGTGTAATTGTCACTTCCCCTCAGAACACTCTATGTATACCATAGCAACTCGGCAGGAAAGCTAGTGTTAGTGCGCCCAAAGCTCGTGCCGGCAGCAGAATGCCAGAACGTTGGCCTGGCTGAGTCCAAGGAGGTTTAAAATGGAAATTTCTGGAGTGGGCATGACGTCTCAAAAGTTAAGCCGGACCATCGCCATCTTACGAAATGCAATCTTAGGACATCTTAGGCACACAAAAATGTTAGCGTCTACTCCGTGCTACTTAGGGTGCTTAATTTTGCCATATAGATATTGTTCGACGCATTTCTTTCTGTCACTGGTTTGCAAAAGGAAGCCTAAACATCTTGTCAAATTTTGTGGCACATTATGACATCAATACACAGCCAAAGCTAATATTCCAGCTAGAAATCAAGAGCATTTAACTGGCAAAAATGAAGTGAGCTGTGAGCGGATTCCAGCCGTCGCTGCCTTCTTTCAGGGTAGAAGTATAGGCGAACTTTGGATTTACCTTTTCTGGTAAGAAACTGCGGATGCTGCAACTCCAGCAATTAACGCGACAGCGTTAAGGAACCCGTGTCGCAGAAAATCCGGTGTCGGCGTCGGCGGCGTTGTGCGCTGGAGAAAATTATATTTGGGTATGTGTTAAACTAAACGGTGGGGTTTTACGTGCCATAACCTCGATCTTATTATGAGGCACGCCGTAGTGGGGGACTCCGGAATAATTTGGACCACCTAGGGTTCTTTAACGTGCACCTAAATCACGGGTGTTTTCGCATTTCGCCCCCATCGAAATGGGGCCGCCGTGATTTAGGTATGTATATATGTGACGCCTTGCTATATATATATATATATGCCTTGCTGTATGACATGCGGCATATTCAGGTTATGTTGTCTCACCATTCTATCACAAAAGTTGGTCATACCAGGTCTTACATTCATGACAAAATTATTCCTCAGAATTTTGAGAATGGCATCCCACAAACATGTCATTAAACAAAACACCGACAGCGCATGCCTTTTATCTTAAACCTCCTCAGACTTAAATATTAAAAGTGCGAAACAATAACAAATCTCAAACCTGATATTGACATAATTTTAATGGTGCGGGTGTGCATTACCTCTGGGATTGGCCTAGGAAGGAGGTTTGAAACATACCCGATACGGAAAAGTGGTGGAAAAGTCGCTAAGAAAGACGTCTTTAATTAATAAACATAAATGAAATTGTACGATGGCAGGATTCAAACACAGGACCCTTAGCACAACAGCTCGTTTTCACTTAGTCAGCTTACGTTTACTTCAATTCATACTGTCACGACAGCTTCATCGCATTCATTGCTTCGCCCTCATGACGAAACTGTGATATCTTCCTCCACAATCTGTGAAATACTGAAAAAGGAAGACAGAAAAAATTATCTGTAATGTCAACATTTACTTCTGCAGATGAAGAGACTCGACGATGTACCAGCGAACCAGAGCAGCCTACGTCCTATATTTGTGAGCAACGTTACCGAGAGATCGCAGTGGAAGGCGCAATGGCTCAAGACGCTCGTCTGCTACGCGAACGCGAACAAGACGACAGAAGAGATGACTGACCGGATATTGCGCAAGATCAAGTTCCACACAGCCGACTGATGGAGATGGCGATGGTGGACAGTGTGTCAGCGATCTTTCTCCCAGATCACAGCGTCTGCACGTCGTTGAAAGGATTCAAAGTGATGTTCGGTTGTTTGTCATTGCCTCGTCGTGCCCCCCCCCCCCCCCATCCCCCCTATTCTTAGTTGCCTTCTGCATCTTTTGCTGCTGATGCTGAAGCGGAGACTTCTTGTGTTGCTGTTGCTGTTCTTCTTCATTCCTGCGTTTCTGCTGTCTTTTGCTGTGTGTTTCATGCAACGTTACAAGTGCAAATTAAAAGACCACTACTGACTTCTGAAAGAACCTGAGTGAAGTGTTTAAAAAAAACGCGAACTTTAGCAAAAGCAGGTCAGATTTTCTTGTAGCGGGAGCCTATGTTCTTGTGCCCTTGTTTTGTGTTGTGTGCTCTTTCTTTGACCGATGAAAATGTAGCAGTCTAGGGAAGCCCCGCTGACTTTATCATGTCGCGGCAAGACTGATGAACTGGATGTGCTGTGAACTACTGTTCGTTCTTTGATTTTGTTTGATTTTACCTGTTGCCATGTCACTCTCGGCATGCCTGAAAGTTTCTTGCCACGGTTCAATATTTGCAAGTGTCACCGATGCATCGCCGAATAAAAAAAAATGTATCCAGTCTGGCTTTTTTTCTTTTACTCTTTTTTTTTTCGCAATCTCATACTAACAGAAAGTTGAATAGCTGCTCAAAGCGGCGCGTGCACAGTCACGATCATGTCGTGAACTTTTAATGGCTATTTTTTCTCGTTTCACAAATGTGGCTCCTCCGGAGGTAACCTGTTTGCAAGAACGTCTGTGATTCAATAGAGTTCACGGGCCACGTTGCCACGTTGCCTGCCACCTCCGAGCTGAATTCAGGCTGTTTAGAGTTCCAGTGGTATGTTATAAGTTGCAACATCCTAAGGAAGGAAAAAAATCTCTTACTCTCAATCCAGAGGTATGCAGTGTCGGTAGTGCTAAGTGGGCTAGTTGATTGCTATAGATTCTTGATACATGTTACCAGAGCAATATAAACGGAACGCAGAGTACTAGACGCAGAAACCACGAACGCTGCACTACAGATGAAATTTGCTTAACGCAAGTGTATACGCGCAAAGCAAAAACCATAAAACGCTGCATTATTACAGTGCATGTCTGACACTCATCCGCCTTGTTCTAGTCCCTTAGTGCGTGACCAACTCTGGGGGATATGCCATGAATCGGATGGTGCAGACTTATTATCGTTTTTTTTTTGACGAAAATAAGATGAAATGGATGCAAGCAACTTGTAATTGCGAAATAACATGTCAAGTGTTACCGATACGACGGCTTGAGTATCTAAATACTGCAGTAAAATTATGTGAGCATAACTGGTAAAAAGAAGAATTTTAACATGCAATTTTTTTGTCTCGCACAGAAAGTTGCAGATCGCTTCACAAATTTTCCTGTGAATATAACCCAGTACGGTAGCCCCCAAAGGAAAGAATTGCCGGAAGAGTCAAATTTAAGCAATAGTTGTTGCCTCAAAACATGGCTCGTACCCACGAGGGGGATTGGCCACACTGGACGGTTTCGAAATGGTTCTCTAACTGAGATCCTCTTTTTCTTTTTTTTTTCTTTTTTGTGTGTGGAATGCCAGCAGAAGCTATGCTAATGCAGTTATCTCCTTTTTTATGCTAAATGACTCAATAACCAATCAGGTTCTCGTTTATGCCTACGAAAGACACGTATGCTAACGAAAAGCAGGCTACACGGACATCTACGACCGCGATCAAGATGTTCTCGCCCTGCCATTACTTCTGCATGCGCGCTGTGTTCTCTCAGACCATCGTTTAGGCCGCTTTCGGTCCTGTCCCAAAAACAAGCACGCCACGAGCTTCGTTCCATGTAGAATTGATGTACACAAGCTTCCACCTTTGTGTGGCGGATGCTATATTGACCAGACCGGATAGTGTTTAAATGATAGACCGAGAGAACGCTACGCGCATGTTAGAACGACACATATGGTGAAGGCGCAAAGTAGCCTTTATTTTTTTATTGCGATAAAAATAATATGGTCACTGCAGGCGCATTTAGCCGTCGCCGTCGTCGTGACGTTCCGTATAAAGTCCAAGCGCGATAACACCGTCGGGATAACACCATCACCACGCGCCGTATGCTGTATGTGCGAGTGAAAGCGTGCGAGCGTGAGCCGACGATAGCGGCTCAATGTCGCGCTCCCAAGGGAGGAAAGTGGGGAAGGAAGCGTGTCGTCTTCCGTCGCGCGCACGCCACCGGAGGAGGGGACGGAGGGGTGGGGGGGGGGGGGGAGGAGGGCGGGGTCATTTGTACTTCGGCCAGGCGCAGTCGCGCGGGCTTTATCTTAGAAGCGATCTGCTTTGTGGGTACAGTCTAGGTTGGCCGACGGCTCGCAGCCTTGCGCGCACTGTGTTCTCGCCGCTCAGTTTGCGTTGAAGCGATACACAGCACGAAGGTCACTTCGCTCGCTGCTGCTGCATGCTGCCGCTCTTCTTCACGCCAGCGTTATGACAGCGAGTGTGATGAGTTCATGTTTGCCTGTGAGCTCTGACACCATGCTTGTTAATTAAGTTAGTAAGTGAATGTTTAGAAGTTCACGCAGCTGATAAACATACTATTCTTACTTCGTATAGCTGTCTACTAATTTGCTATCGCAATCGATGCATCGCCTTTCTGGCGAAAGTGAGACTTTTTTTTTCTTGAAAGGTTGTACATCTGTAGTCATGGTCACGAGTAACGCCGCGGCTAACACTCTCAGGGCTAGATTACAAATACATGTGCATGAACACGCTGGAGTGTGGACCGAGGGATAGTATTCGCCGTAGGACGTCAAGGGTTCGGAGCCCACAGGCGAAAAGTTGATGATAATGATAACGATGATGATGGTGAGTTTCTTGTTGCCCATTTAATTTTTTTTTATTAGGAACATGAGATGTATCGAAAATTGAACCTTTATCCGTAATTAATTCTACACATCAATAAAATACAACAAAATTCTATCATATATACTCTCTTTGGAACTGTTGTATCTTAGCGTCTTATAATAACTGGCGAGTGTAAATTACTCAATCCTAAAGCACATAACTTACCTTGATCAACAAAAATTAACATCATCTCAAGCTCGATACAGTTACCGGAAAGGTTTATCTACAATCATTCAGCTGGATAAATTATTACATGAAATATCCATATCACACCTGGAACTAATACTAAAATTAGGATCCACTACAGGCAAGGGTGCGATTAGCGGCTGGATAAAGGGATACATTACTAACCAAATACGGTTTATCCAACGTAATCAGACTAACTCGATAACAGCTGATGTTTAACTATGTTGTACCGCAAGGCAGCGCGCCCTAGCACCGTTTTTTTTTTTCATTTTATTGATAATTTGCCCATAGACTTCTGCATGAACATCAGACTGTTTGCCTGTGATTGCATCAACATCAGCCTATTTTTATGTCTACTGCCATGCGAAGGCCTCTCCCAGCGATCTCCAATTACCCCTGTCTTGCGCCTGCTGATTCCCCCAACTTGCGCCTGCAAATTTCCTAATTTAATCACCCCACATAACTTTCTGCCGTCCTCGACTGCGCTTCCATGCCCTTGGCACTCATTCTGCACGTAGCTCTAATGGACCACCGGTTATCCACCCTACGCATTACATGGCCTGCCCAGATCCCTTTTTTTTTTTTTCGCTTAATGGCAACTAGACAACAGTTGAACTCGGATATATCGATCCTGAAGGGGATCACAAAAAAAGTTTGATATATAGGTAATTCGATATATAAAATAAAAAATTTCATATAGAAATTTTCCCGCCGATTTTATAGCTGTTCCATATACACAAGAATTCATTATACGTGCGTTCGATACATCCGGGTTCGATTGCATCAACTATCTACGATTGCTCTCTGTTCCACACCGCTCTCTTTCTGTCTCTTAACGTTACGCTCGAGGACAAGTGAAGGACCACGCCCTTTGCGTACAATATGTACGCAAAGGGCGTACATATGCCAATGTGTACACTATTGTGCACACATTGTGTACAATTGTGCACAATATGCCAATGATTGTACACTGTTCTTTTCGACGACATTGGTAAGCTCCAAGTCAGGATTTGGTAATGCATGTCTTGTACACGCGACCCCCCCCCCCCCCCCCCCCCCCCCCAATGTTATTCTTGTGTAAACTTCCTTCTCGTGGACAGCGTCGCCAATGGGACTTTAGGTGCCGCTTCGCCGCTACACACTACAGATGCCGGATTTTTCGCTGAATGGGACATTTGACGCTTTCACATCAAAAGAACATTTGTGGAGTAATGCTGTGGCGTCGAGCTGCTGTGCTTGACGCGGGTTCAATTCCGCCCAGCACCGAAAAATTTTTTTTCCTTGAAGAACGACTTACAGAAGCCAGATATATGAACACAAAGTCCCTGGAGTAAGCTAATAATGTCAATAACATTAAAAATGTGTTCTTTTGAGCGCGAACCTACTTACTGTATAAATCATAACCCTCTAAAAGCCCTAAACAAGCACAGGGCCTCGAGTTAATCATTACACACACCCTTAGATAGGACTCGTACGTGGGTTTACATCACTCCAGCCGCCTCAAAGCCCCACCAGGAACTAGCCTTTAACGCTTTGGTCATATTAGTGCCAGTATACCTAATTGCTGATTAGTTTCTTTCCACTAACGTAACGGCATACGTAATAGAAGAGGTACAAAGGATGACGCTAACATATGCAAATCCTATAGAAATACCATTTCCTTAGCATACCAGCTGCTCTAAACAATTCGCTCACTGGGATTAGGCAATGTCACCATCAAACAAGGACCCACTAATAGACTCGCCAACTTAATTATTGCTAACAGGTGGATTACTGATTCACCAGAAGCCATTCCACTCCCACAAGACTCCAGTTACTCCACCAATTACTTCAGAACGAATTGTGCACACATAATTAAGTACATCTATCACTAACTTAGATGCAACACGACGCTAACATACGCACACCCTATAGGAAATACCGTTTCCTTACCGTACCGGCTGCTCTAAACAATTTGCTCACTGGCATTAGGTAATGTGAGGGAGAGAGAGAAAGCTCCTTAATGAAAAGCAGAGAATTCCGCCTGCGTCTACGTAGGCGACTACACGCTACTCTGCATAGGGAAGGAGAGCTTTGCTATAGCTTTTACTACTGGCCCAGCAGATTTTGCAAATGTTTTTGTATATGTTATTGAGAAAATAAAGAAAGAAAGAAAAAAGAAAGAAAGGATCAGGGACCGAAAGACCCTAGGAGGAGGAGGAATGCGGTGAAGGAGAAAGAATCAGAATCGGTTTATCAGAATCGGTTTATTGAAAGTGAGTAAAAAGATTACAGGCTGTTAGTATACAAGAACATATGTGATCCTGATATGTACAGGTGAGAAAAAGGTGAACTGTGTTGATTTAAGCCCCTGTGCTACACACACAAGTTTACCGCTACAAAAATGTTCCACTGATGGAAAAATTAGTTTTCTCAGCCGTAAATCGTAAACATTACGTCTTCGCCGTTTCAGAAATCACTGTGCGGATTGCTTCTTAATTGTATTTTAACTCTAGTTTGCTGTTCTTGCTCTGCATAATTTGTTTGCTTATTTGTTGCTCAAGTGTCTCACTGTATTGAGTTAGGTTGTTCACTTAAGGCCCACTTGAATTTCGCTGGTAGCAAATCGTTTAGCTATGTTAATCTAATCTCCGTGTGCATCCTTACTGTTCTGTATTATTACCCTGCCTAATTTTACACTTATTACAGAAACAGTAAACTAACATAACTGTTCATTTATCACACTCCCTGCAACGATCCCTGGTGGAAGCGGATATGGTGCTGTATAATTAAGTGGTTGTAACTCATAATTTTGCCATTCAGTTAATCCGATTTTTCTCGCTCTAGCAGTAATGAAGTTCCGCGAACTTATCACATCATAGTATAGACTGCGTAGCCAACTGTGAATGCGAAACCAAGTATCTAGGCTTCTCCCTGCTGTAAATTTAAGTACCGCCAATGCATATTGCGCATGTTACCGTCAGAGATGGAAGGCGTCGCGCTCGGCGCCAGTTTTAAAAAACTCATCTTTGAAAAGGCACAACAATGTCCCCGACAGCTAGGTACTATTGAGCATAACTGTGTAGTGAGAAATATAAAGAAAAAAGAACTTGGGTGTATTCTAACCGTATAGAGATGAACGAGCCACGTGGCACTAAATCCCCGATTGCGCAAGAACATGTATCATGGGAAAGGCCCAAGCTTCTTGCTTCGCAAGCTCTCCGCCGCAGGCACAGGAGAGACATTCTTGTGAGAGGAGTGCGGTCAAGCGACCAAGAGTGTCGTGACCTGAACTAGGCTGGAGAAAAACATGAACGTTCTCTCCAAACAATTAAGGCTGCAAAATAAGCATATTCAGTTCTTTCCCCTCGGCTATTCATGCAGTGCCGCATCAGTCGGCCAAGTGAAGTTTCAACAGCCACTCAGAGACTTGGGATATCTCATCACAGGTTCATAACTTTAAACAGAACAGAAATAAAATAGTAACCACCATTTATCTCGATATGGCTTCAAAGAATGCCGTATACAGTTTTTTTTTTCCCACGTGATCCCAGGTGCACAGCAAAACCAAGCAGTGTTCAGTTTAGGATAATGATGATGGCAATTTATAACTAAAGACGTAAAAGAACGTTTTGTTGTGTGTTACTGTTTGTGTGAGGAAAGCATGGCTATGTTTTTGCTTGCATGTATGCTGTTTGCCGCTTGCGAACTGTAAAGCAAAGTTGCCGAGTTAGCGGAGCTGTCCAGCGTTTCCGGCTCAAAGGTGAAGATAGTGGGGGCTGTTCTCCGGCGCGGCCATCATTTCCTCCCAGAGCGACATCATGGACACGCTTAGGTTCTGCGGGTACGTGTAGAACAACACGGCGCCGATGGTGTACAGCATGGTCATGCTATCGTTCACCGCGATGTAGCTGGCCATGTCCCTGACTTCCAGGTTGCCCGTGACCAGCAGGCCCTCCTGCTCGGAGGCGTTCTGGGCGATGGCCTCGATGCCCTTCTTCTTGGTCATGAGCACGGACGACTGCCTGGCACTCGGCCGTGCGGAAGCCGGTGCCGTGGCAGTGGATCACCTGCGGAAGTGACGCGGTCACATGACGCCAGAGTCTTATACGACCCCCGTCACAGGGGTGACCCTTAACCCCCGTCTATAGTCTGATGTCGCGATTTCGCGACGTACCGATATCCGAGCTTACAAATCAGAACAGCTCGCCTAAAGGAATGCTGACATATTTTCTAATCTCGATTTGTAAATGCGAAGCATTTCTTGGCGAACAGTTGCCACTTTGACGGTATCTGTCTATATGTAGCCGCCTACGTCTTGGTCATTTGTTAACTCATGGTTGTTTCGTTAACTTGGTAGGTACCAAAATTTACATAGTATGAGAAGAGTGTATGATGAGCATAAATGATAGGTCATTGCATGAATGTCACGACATGCGTGTCATGTCGGTCATGAAACAGCCGCCTACGTCTTGGTGCTCTCATGGTCGTTTTGTTAACTTGGTATGTACCAAAAGCGGCATAGTATGACAAGAGTGTATAGCGATAGGTCATGACATGCGCGTTATATAGGTCATGAAACAGCCGCCTACGTCTTGGTGCTCTCATGGTCGTTTCGCTAACTTGGTAGGCTCCCCGCACACTGCTTCGCATAACATCGATTCCCACAGGGCGTGGGATCTGCCGGCTTTTTCTTTTTTTCAAATTAAGTTCCTCGTCATCGAAATCCTAGAAAAAAAACAATCGCACGCCATGGTTCCTTTAATAATTTACTATAATGCTAGTTTCTAAGAATCAGACTCGATTTGCTTCCTCAGGAGGTGCATGTGTCATGACGTCGTCGTGACGCAGGTGGTCACGTGGGAGCTAGCAGAGCATTGTGGCGTTTGAGCACTGGCTCCGGCTCTGTCGGTCGCATGCTATCATGGAGGAAGGAAACAAACCAGGAGGGAGCGTTACGTCACACAAGCAGCCTGGGCAAGCCACCTCTCCGTGAAGACATTCCCCTTGGCTTTTTCCCCTCGATAAGTAGGCCCAACACGTGACCTCTGCAACTCTGAGTAACGGCCGAGAATGTTAGGTTCCTGGTGTTTTTAAACTGATGCGGCGCATGTTCGTCTGGTCTGCCGTAGCTCTTCCTGCACAGCGGGGGCACTAAAACTACCGTTTGCTCTGACGTGGCGATCACAAGTCGGGCCGATTCGTTTGGTTTCAATAACATTGGGCAACGCTCCCTCCAAGTTCTTTCCTTCTTCCATGCCTACTCTGCTGCTACATCGGGTCGCGCAACAAGGATGCATGACACGGTGCATCTGATATACGTCTCCTACGGCTGTTGTCATCTTTTGGAACTTTCTTGGCATCTACTCGAACTATATGTTGGCTGCGTTTGCTAGTACCACGGCTGGTACAACGGAACCATCGCGCACAGAATCGTTACATGTTTGGAAACTCTGAACCAATTCCTCACCCTGTTATGATGCTTGCGTGATTCACTGCATGTCCCTGTCATACCTATAGGTAGTGTTCAAAACCGCGGTGACCGTGGCGAACATCAGGCGCCTATACACTAGGCAAAAGAAGTTACACTCGAGATTTGCTTCCCTAACGCTGAGCCACCCGCCACTCGGTGTTCCGATGTAGACGCGAACTCTTCTTTGGTCATGGCTTTAAAGTATCACTGAATGATATTTTAGAGTATTCCCATTTTATTGCGTTCAATAAGAGTTCGGTACCTCGGAACACCAGAAAATATACTTGCAAATAAGCCTTTCTCCATCCTAAATAATTCAATAGAATAGCTTTTCGACGAGCCAGCTTCGGTTTCGTATCCTAGGAGGTGACTGTCGTACGACGCAGAAGGTGGTCACGTGGAATCAAGACATCGCGACGTAATGGCTCTCGCTCCGGCTCGTTCGGTCCCCTACTATGCAGCTAGTCATTCGCGAGTTTTAGATTAGGGGACGCAAGCGGTTTGCGTGCTTGCGTCCCCTAATCTAAAAATTGTGCTTGCGTCCCCTAATCTAAAACTCTCTGTTGTGAGGCTCGATGTAGCAGCATAGCCGACGACCCAGCGAGCCGTAGTGTGTGTCAAAACGTCGCGATGCCTTGCTCCCACGTGACCACCTTCTGCTTCGTGATGTCATGACACAGTCAACTCCTAGGAAACGAAACCGAAGCTGGCTCGTGGGAAAGCTATTCTATGAAATAATTTAGGGTGGTGCAATTAAGACTTGCAAGTACATTTTCTAGCGTTCGAGGTACCGAAATTTTTACTTGACCCAAGAAATGAACAGTCGAAAAAAGTTTCGCCCGAAATGCGAAGCATCCATTGCGATAGCAAATTAGTAGACAGCTATACGAAGTAAGAATATTAGCTTTATCGGCCGTATAAACTTCAAGCATTCACTTACTAATTAGATTAACAAGCACGGAGTCAAGCACGCACAGGTAAACCTGAACACATCTCTCTCGATGACCACGGGAACTCGCTGTCAAAACGCTGGAGTGAGGAAGCGCGGCGGCAACAGCGTGCGAATTGACCTTCATGCTGTCTCTCGTTTCAACGTGAACTAAACGTCGACAGCACAGCGCATACAAAGCTACCAGCACTGGGCGTACTTTGTCCACATCGCAGATCGCTTTGATGAGGAGGCCTGCACGGGCGGGCACTTTGTGCACGTCGTAGATTGCTGTCAAGATGCAACACCCGCGCGGCCCCTCCGTAAAGCAGCAGCCGCCGCCGGAGTTGAACGCACCGCCGCCTCCTTCACCTCCCCCCCCCCCCCCCGTGCCTTGCGCACGACAAAAGACAGCGCGCTTCCCGCCCGCGTGAGATTGAGCCGCGATCGTCGGCTGCCCTCGCAAGCTTTCACTCGCACATACAGCGTACGGCGCGCGGCGACGATGTTATCGTGCTTGTACTCTATACGGAACATCACGGCGACGGCGACGGCAAAAATGAGCTTGGAGTGTCCGTATAATCGCTATCGCAACAAGATATGGCGTCAGTACTCATTTAACACTATATGGAACAGTAGCAATTAACCTGCGGCTGGTGGTCCATGTGGAGAACCCGGTAGTTTGGCAGGTAGAACGGGTGCGGTATCACCATATCGTGCATGTGCACCACCAGGTCGACGTTGGGGCACTTCTCCAGGATCCACGCCACGAACGGCAGGAAAGTGGGCGGCGTTCTCGGGGCTCCGGGTTCCGGGGCGGTCGCCGCGTGGGCGCCGCGTGGCACGACAATGTCGCCGGCCCTGTGGCACTCGTCTCGCACCAGGGACACCAGCTCGTCATCGCTGTTGTTGCCCAGCATCCGGAACACGGTGAGCCAGTGGAGGGGAAAGGCGAAACTGCACGGGGGGAAAGAAAGGAAAACAAATTCTGTGGAGAAACCGTCGACCACCATTGTCAACGTACGTATACGCGAATGGCCGAACGCTTCTTCTTAAAGTCCAGTCGGTTTATTAGAAGAACGATGCGTTTCATTGAGTATATTTGTTACACTGAGGACATTTAGGTAGGCTTTCTTGTTTCGAAACGTATTTCGTAGATGACGTCACACCTAAACTACGTTTGTCGTTTGCCAACCTGCGCCTGGCGTAGGACAGTCGAGCGAAGCGCCTCTGCTTGACGTTCTCCGGCTGGGTGTCGACGACGAATAGCACCTTGAGCAGCTCCTCGCGCTCGCAAGTCTTGAGCACGCGCACGGCCTCACACTTGTCGTCCCTGAAGAAGAGCTGGCCTTGCACTTTGCGCCTCGCGCGCACCGCCATTCGGAGCACGTCGTCCTGGTACGCGTAGAAGAGGGTGCCCACCAGGAGCACCAGGAAGGCACCGGCGCGGCGCGGGGACAACCTCGTAGCCGACGACGACGACGTGGCGGTGACGTGGAAAGCGCGGGGACAAGTCGAACACGTAGTCGTCGGCTGCGCGGCGTTGTTTCTGTCGGGCTGCATTGCTGGAGATAGTGCGCGCGCTCAGAATGCACAATGGAAGATCGGCCAAGAATCCGGCGGTAAAACAATGAGAAAAGAAGAAGAAGAAGGTTATTATTATTATTAAATGCGGAGCACATCTTGGCCCTGATTTTTTTAGGGTTCCGAAATATTTTTACAAATTTGATAACTAGCTGTTTATTTCTTTTTTTAGTCTTCATTTATTCCTTTATTCTATTCAAGTCATGTGGTATGTTCTACCTATTCATTCTTATATGCGTATATATTCCCATATTTATGTTTGCATTATTTTATACATCTCCTTTCTCATTGTTATGTCGAACTACCCGGTTCTTGGCCAATCGCTCAGAGTGGGTATGTGCCACTAACACCAAGGCTCTACATCTACATCTACATTTCTTGGCGAACATTTGCCACTTTGCAGTATCCATCTATGTAGCCGCCTACGTCTTGACGCTCTCGTGGTCGAATCGTTAACTTGGTATTTGCCAAAATTGGTATACTATGACAAGGATGTATGACGATCATGAATCATAGATCATGACATTAATATCGTGACATGTGTGTCATGTAGGTCATGAAACAGCTGCCTACGTCTTGGTGCTCTCGTGGTCGTTTCGTTAACTTGGTAGGTACCAAAATTGGCATCATATGACAACAGTGTATGACGAACATTAATGATAGGTCATGACATTAATGTCATGGCATGCGTCTCAAGTAGGCCATAAAACAGCCGCCTAAAACAACAATGACCCAGCGAAAAAACATTAACACTCAAAAACCGCTGAAATGGGTTCGGCCGTGGGTACTAAGTGAAGGCAACACTAAAGGATGATGCTAGAAATCATAGTCATGAGCATGACTCAGCAAAAATGACAATGACAGCGAAAAAAGATTAACACTCAGGAACCACTGAAATGGGTTCGGACGTGGGTACTAGGTGAAGAAAACTCTAAAGGATAATGGCAGAAGTCAAAGTCATGAGCATGACTCAGCAAAAATGACAATGACTCGGCTAACAAAAGATTAGCACTCAGAAACCACTGAAATGGGTTCTCACGGGGGTACTAAGTAAAGGAAACAGTAAAGGTTGGTCGTAGAAGTCATAGCCATGAACATGACTCAGCAAAAATGACAATTACTCAGCAAAAGAAAGATTAACAATCAAAAACCAATGGAATGGGTTCGGATGTAGTACTACGTGAAGGAAAAGGCGGCTCGAAGTAATGGTTGAATGATTGAAGTAAAGGAAGAATGATTGAAGTAATGGTCGTGAGCATGGCTAAAGACTTTCGCCTTAAGGTCTCCTAGGCGTTGCTAAAGGTGGACACACACGCGAGGGCAAAATACCGCCTGCTCCGTGGACCAAACAGTCACGTGATCACTTGAATCCAGCGCAGATGAGTTAGGTCGCATTCCCACAGTCGGAGCGCCGTTTGCGGAATCCGCGTGCTTACTCTCGACTCCAATGCTGAGCGTTTGCATAATCGGCGTGCTGTATATTCCATAGCGCTGTGAATCCCTCAACAAGAGCCAAAAAAGTGACGGTTGCCTCGTCACTTAGCGTTTTCTTGTGCACCTCACTCTTGTTGAGGTCACGTAGGCTGCGCGGTCTGAGTAAATAGAAATGCTCACGCAACCTCGACTCGCCTTGCCCGATGCACCACAACAAAAGCGCATGCGGTCACTGCTGCACAACAAAAACACACGTGGCTTCAAGCCGACAACACGACATCGTAGCCACGCCAATCTGTCCAATGTTGACAGATTTGACGCTTACTACGCTAAATTTTATTATTATTATTATTATTATTATTATTATTATTATTATTATTATTATTATTATTATTATTATTATTATTATTATTATTATTATTATTATTATTATTATTATTATTATTATTATTATTGCTGTTGTTGTCGTCGTCGTCGTCGTCGTCGTCGTCGTCGTCGTCGTCGTCGTCGTCGTTGTTGTTGTTGTTGTTGTTGTTGTTGTTGTTGTTGTTGTTGTTGTTGTTGTTGTTGTTGTTGTTGTTGTTGTTGTTGTTGTTGTTGTTGTTGTTGTTGTTGTTGTTAATCCCACAGTACCCTCGGCATGTGATTATTCGGATATCGTTCCAAAATATGACCTTGAAAGTATTACTGACATACCAACTAGGGAAGAATTACTTCTTTATAATTTAGTAAAATCTTGCATTGATCGCTTCAACATTCGCACGGAGATTACTTTAGTTCACGGTTACAGCAAAACGTTGCTGACCATTACTTTACAGCTTGTCAGTTGCGCTTTCCTTCTCCGTCATCGTCATGTTCTAGACCTAACATTTGCCATTCTGTTACTGATGTTGCTATTTTCGATAAACTTGTCGCCTTGTTCGACTGGTCAGGTCTGCTTGAAACTACCGATAGATCCGAACTATACACGCAATTTTCGCATTAGATGGATATTATTTACAAATCCAGCGAAAGGAAAGTTTGCGTTCGCCAACGCCGCTCGAGTCAGCCCTGGATGAACGGTGTGCTATTATCCGCTATCAAAGAAAAAGACCTACTACGACAACGCTGCAGACATGCACCCAGTGACAGCCATTCTACGTTCACAGTTCGAAACTTCTCGAAATAAAGTAAATGCCCTCACTCGCGCGGCCGAACCTTTGCACAACAGGAAACGCTTTTATCAGTCGCGCAATAATGCTAAGAAAACGTGGTCTCTGACAAACGAATTGAGGGGTTTATCTTCAAATCCGGCTAATGATATTCAAAACAATTTTGATTCAGATTTACCAACAGTCGTTAACAACTTTAACCAATTTTTCGCTCAGCTTTCTGCAGTGTCCAAGCAATCGTGTCATACTGCTAGCACCACTACTCCGGCAATCGAGTCCGCCTTCCTTCCCACTCAGTATCACGGAAGAAGAGCTTTACTCCTTACTGGGTAGCTTCGGCCGGCATCAATCCCCAGGAATCGATAAATTATGCATGTTTGATCTTTTCAGAAACTTTGGCGTTCTGAAGCCCATCCTGTTGGAAATCCTAAACGGGATAATTACAAGCGGAGGCATTCCTACGCGGTTAAAAACAACCGTAGTTCGACCACTTCTTAAAGGTTGCGATGCTAAATGTGTGCATAATAATCGCCCCATTTCCATCTGGCCTATACCTTAGCGAAAGTTCTATAAAAACACATATCCTTAGTAATGAACAGTTTTATTTGCAAATCAGAAGGGTTTTCTGAATGTCACTGCGGTTTTGTTGAAATAAAGGGAACTCAGGCTTTATTAGAAGGAATAAGTGACCATTTATTTTCTTCACTTGAAAGAAATCTTGTATCTTGTGCACTTTCTTTAGATGTCGCAAAAGCGTTTGACATGGTGTACCATGCTATACTGCTAGATAAATTCTGCAATTTAGGTTTTTGTGGTCCTTTTTTTCGGTTGTTGCAGAATTTCGTTACAGATCGTTCGCAGCTTGTTTCCATTTCAAACATTTGCATCTCCCGCGTTTTTTCTGAGGGCCGGTGTGCCACAACGTTCCATATTGTCTCCCTTACTTTTTAATGTGTACGTTAAGGGCATGTCCAATGCGCTATCATCCACTTGCAAATGATTCCAATATGCAGAGGATACTACACTGGTAGCCGCACACGTGAACTTTTCGAATGCGTTTTCAATGCTTCAGAATGACGTTGAAAATTTAATGGACTGGTTTGATATAAATGTGATTGGCATTAACCACTCTAAATCAAGGTGGGCTTATTGCTTCCACAGCCCACTCAAGAGTGTCTCACTCTCGTATTCATTTAATTTGCACACGTCTCGATGTGTCAATAGTTCTTGTCATCCAATAAATTTTGCTTATTCAGTAAAGTATTTGGGCATGTCGTTTGATTCCGGTCTTATTTTTTTTTTGTTCACTTATCTTACATATCCACCAAACACCGTAAGATCGTCTGCTTAAATTGTATTGTATCAAGGCGTTTTTACCTCTGTCTGTCAGGAAACTTTTGGTTCACTCGTTAGCCTACAGTGAACTCAGGTATGGCATTACAACATTTGTTCATTGCTCTGGTAGTTGGCATCAACGTGTAAATAGGATATTAAAATGTCTGTTAGAAAGCGTTACTTATGACGCATGCAGCCCACAAGATGTGAACCTTTTCATGTTGCTAAGATTACCGAATTTCCGATCACTTTTTGTTCAGACAGTGGTACTCAAACATTTCTGGAACGATACATTTAAAGTCCCCACTATGTTTTCCCGTCCTTTACGTCATACACCCACTTTTTTTTAGTTCCTCCAACACGTACCAGATTTGGTAGATATATAGTCGAGCATATTATGTTCCCGACATATTCAGTGCTCTTCCCTCTGAAATTACGTCCTGTGAATCTAAACGCGATATTCGCAAAAACCTACAGGAATTATGCGTGGAACGATTATAGGCGTCATATCTTTTCATCTGCGTCATTATGAAACGTGCCTTCCGTTACTGCCTGTTTTTGTGCCTTGTGTTTTAGAGTCCGCAAATAGCCTAGATTTCGTTGTCACTCTTTTTTTTTTCTAAAATAGTCGGTTTTTATGGCTGAGTTTTGTTCCAGATTGTCGGGTTTCGCGTGACAAGCCACTGTGATGGCGTAGGCGAACCTGATTTCTGTAATTGTGCTTGGAAGATTTGTTAATAAAATGATTATTATTATTATTATTATTGCGATAGCAATTATATGGACACTCAAAAGCAGATTTCTGCCGTCGGCGTCGCCGTCGCCGTCGCCGTCGCCGTCGCCGTCGCCGTGAGGTTCCGTATGACGTCATTTGGAGATGAAATCGTCGCCGCGCGCCGAACGCTGTATGTGCGAGTGAAAGGGCGCGAGGGGCGCGTCTTTCACGGGGAGTGAACGCACGGCGGAGAACAAACGCGCGTTCTGCGCCGTGCTCGCTTAAGGGCTGCAGAATTAGGCGTCTCGTTTCTCCTTTACAATCACCATATATGTAGAGCAAACGCGCCTTCTTCAGACGCGCGAGAGGCCGTGGGGGAGGGGGAAGGAAGGGACGCGACGTTTAGCTGCGGCACCAAGTGCCTATTTATATGAGAGGCTCCAGCAACAGTCACCAACGCCGCACGCATTTAGAGCTAACGCGGGCAAAACGCCGATGGCGTCGACAACAGTTCTGCGTGTTGTTGCTACCAAAGCCGCTCACCTTACTTCGTATGAGATTGCTGTGTTGCTATCGCATTCATTGCTTCGCCCTTAGGGCGAAACTGTGACATTTTCTTAGTTACGTGTCGCTCATGAATGATCAAATTCATCTCTCCTACACATTTTAGAACGTCTTTAAAATGTCACATCTTATCAGAAGGCATAAAAAGTTTTTATTATTATTATTATTATTATTATTATTATTATTATTATTATTATTATTATTATTATTATTATTATTATTATTATTATTATTATTATTATTATTATTATTATTATTATTTAGCTGCACCCTCCTCCTCGTGGAAGGGGGAGGGGGGGGAGATCAGCTGGTTGAGTCCCGCGAACAAGAACCAATTATGGTAGACAACACATAACTTTCCAAAACCCAGCACTGTTAAATCTTCTAGGATTTATACAGACTCCTATACGCTAAGCAATAATTCTTTAAAGCTATTATTAATTGATACTAAAATTTAGTATGATTCACTGCATTCAGTTTCTGTCGGCTATGCATTCAAAGTGTGCAATAGTTTATTGTTGATAATGGTTGTTATTTCTGCTTCTTTTTCTTAAGCTATCTTCAAAGCAGCTTCAAGACCTGAAGCTTGCCAAATTTATTACCCAAGGTTGACTATGCAATTGTTTACACCGGTATCATTCTGTCGATTGTTCTATCGGTACATTTCTTATTTAGCGTATGTAATATAGTATGTGCGTTCTAGGTGTTATAAACCTTTGTTTTATTTACAAGTTATTTTATGTATTACTGTGACAATGTAAGTTGAAAATGTTTTGTTTTGCTGTAATGCTGTAGGTTGACGAGCTGTATTTATTTTCTATAATGAAGGCCCGTTGCCTTTTGCTCTTGCTGCCGTTTCTGTATCAGATACAGGAAAAAAGAAATGTTTCTTTCCTGCTTTTCTTTGTTTCTTTCTTTCTAAAGATCGGAGGGGCGGCACCCAGACTGCTGCTTCCGTCATGATGCTCAAGTTTACTGTTGACTGCTAGGACTCCCGCCCCATTTCGGAGACGATCTTGAGCGTAGCAGATGGTTTGACCATGCCGAATGCACCACAAGATCTGTGCTGAGCTTTCTATGCGAGGCGAACTTAACCCCGTTTTCTAAAGCGTTCCCCCACACGACGCTCCGCCTCGATTCAGTGACGATTATGATGATGATTTTTGGCATCCCCTCTGAAACGGGGCGGTGACAAATAGTCACCTAGCCGGATTGAGTTAATAAGGTATGTTATACATGGGGCTTTTCGTTCTAGCATTATGGTATAGATCTCCTTAATCTTTTTTTTTTCCTCAAAACTTCCCTACCTACATTGCACTATCGGTGTAATATATGACTATAACACATCCGGTCGTATCAATCTCTTCTCTGCTTTTTTTTTTTACCAATACTCTAAACGTCTCTTGGTTATCTCGACTGCTGATCTACCGGATGATACTTCCGTCCGCTTTAGATCCAAGCACTTCTGAAAGGTGTACGTTACCTGTGGGTCTCACTGGATGAATACGTTCGCATTCCATTAGGATGCACTGAATGCATGTACGGATGTGCTTAATGCAGTGTCCGGAATTTTGCTGCAGTAGACACATGTCTCATCTTGTGGAGAATATTTGCTCCGGTATGATTTTGTCCTTAGACAACCAGCAAGAGCATCAAGTAGAGAGAGCCACTGCCCTTTGTGTTATCATACAGATTTTCCCTTCTAATTTCTTGTTTCCCACTCTTGTAAATCTCCACGGTCTTTTTTGTTCCCATTCGTTGCATCCAATTCACTGCCTCAGTTTCTCTAACTTTTTGATGGCTCCTGGGTGTCTATTTACACTTTGAATTACACTGTACATGGTTGCCAACTTTTTGACCTCTTCCTCCATTATGTGTCCACGTTTTCAGGTACAAATACTTGTGCACTTTAGTCACCCATTTGTTTTCATTCATATTTCTGAGTCTTTCTTCAAAGCTAATTTTGCAAAGAAAATGGATGGCAGCGCCGCCCCTCGAAAAAAGTTGTCACTGCACTTCATTAACCATGGCCTCCGAGATTTGGCGGCGACAGCGTGCTGCCCAATCTCTGAGGCCATGCATTTACTTTTCACAGCAGTACTGGCTAGTAACGTTGGTACTGGCGAGATAGCGAAAGCATATGTGGCGTCCCACAATTTGTGTCTCTCTAGGTGGCCCGTTTCTATCTTGCTGTCATAGTCATTGTCTATACTATTGTGTCTGCTCACTATATATATATATATATATATATATATATATATATATATATATGCTTCATTCCTAGGAACCACAATGAGTGGCCACCGATTATAGATCATCCCATTTCTTGTTATGCGCGTCGCGCCGAGTGTGCGATCACAGCAATGAATCCGAGAATATGATAAGAATTAAACATAAAATTATGCATTTCCTCAGTGGAGCAATGCTATCGTGAAGCTGTTAAAATGGAGCGGGGCTATGTACGGCGCGATAAAACGGTCTGTTTCACTCGCCTCTGCAGCTGAAGAGACCATGTATGCACCTTATCGGGAGTAGAGTTACTGCATATGCTATCAATATATGCGGTAACTCTTATCGGGAGTTACGACGGCGCCAATCGCAATAAGCCCTTGGGGAAAAGCGACATGCGACGGCGGCTTCAATTTACGCAGCCCTAACTGCTACGTCACAGCAGGGTCGCACCGCAACCTGCGCTTCGCATTTCTATAATACGTGCGTAATGAACTATAAACTTCGACAAATTATTTATGGCCAGAGATCTCGGTTTACATGGCCGTTGTGAAATCTTTCAGCACTTAACTGGACTTTTATGACGATTCCCTTCAACATTCGAATACAAACACGTGTCATAAGACTAAGAAGTTATGTATATTTATAGTTTAATTAGTCAATTGATTGCTTTAATTTTTCTTGCAAATAATGTACACCAGGGCAAATACTTAATGTATAGTGGCACGATTGAAAAAAAGCTTTTGTAGGCTATTTCTCTTTCTAAGTGTTGGAAGCTAAAAAAAAAAACACTACAGATATACTCCTTTTTTTGTACGTGTCACATAATGGAACAGACTACTTGTGGGGAATTAGCCAGGACCGTGTCAATGTCACAGTGCGGTATATTTCCAGGCTGAGAGGTAACGTGTGGCAAGCTACAAGTGGTTTTAAGAAACTGTGCGGATCCCACGCACTGTACGAATCGGCAAACACGCGTTGCTTCTGTGATATAAGTACTCGTCTTAATGTTAAATTAATGTGGAGATGTTACACGCGATGTTACAATAATGCAATTACTATTTTATGTATTATGTAGATATGAACTGATGTGTTTAAGCAATATACACGTGAATAATTAAATCTAACGTTGTTTTTTTTTGTTTTTTTTTTTTTCACGATAGAAGGAATGATCGTCACTGCTCCAACATTGCAGCACACCCCTACGGGCGACGGTTCCGTCATCAACACCGAGACGCTGTTCGTGCCATCGAGCTGTGTAGCGCCTTAGGGGTGTACGTAACGCCTTGACATTCAACGTCACGCTTGCCATAAGCGAGTTTTAGCGTGTACATAAACGATATGCCGTTTGCGGATTGTCTCTAACGCCCGCGAGTTAGCTGGTGTTAGTGTCACCGGAATCGGCCCAGA
Organism: Dermacentor silvarum; assembly: GCF_013339745.2. Taxonomy (NCBI): domain Eukaryota; kingdom Metazoa; phylum Arthropoda; class Arachnida; order Ixodida; family Ixodidae; genus Dermacentor; species Dermacentor silvarum. The sequence continues at coordinate 21,041,048 of NC_051158.1, read as the reverse complement.
AGCTGACGGACGACAAACCAATGCAAAAAAAAAAAAAAACGAAAAAAAAATGACAGCACAAATTCAAGAAATAATTTAAAAAAAAAAAAGAGCCCCGAGATGTGCCACCCGTCAAGGCACATCAGCCATGTTGCGGTGAGAGCCAGTCACGCGGGTCTGTGCGCGAGAACCGCGCAACATGCAGCTAAGAAGTAGAGGTGCAAAGCACGTCTCATGTTGAGGTGGTCAGTGGTAAACACTGACTGGCGATTTGTGGCGGGCGGGCAACGGCGGAGCCAGAGCGCGCGGCAAGATTCGAGTGTAAACTCTGGCGCACATGGTTGACGGGATTTTAATGGCGTGGGCTTCTTTCCCAGAGCGATTCACCCCCAAAGATAGCCGAGTGTCAGGCCGGGGGGACGCCTGTGCCCATTTTGGATAGCCGGTGGGTAACCGGCGGCAGCGGGATTCGAACCCACGACCTCCCGCAGCCGAGGCGGACACTCTACCACGGGGCCACGGCTGCGGTGACGTATGCAGCACCACAAAACGGGTTTTGAATCGTTGTTGTGGGAAAGGGAACAGATTTTGGTTACCTCAAAGATCGGCAACGTGGCGTACACCTATAGTACAGTGGCTAGCATACCTATATTGACTCGGCCCGGACCGCTTCGTCCCCAAGCATGCTACAATAACAGGTACCGCTCTTGTTTCTAGTTGTGATCTGTGTACGCAAATCTATGTTGCCATGCCGCCAATAGGTGGTGTCCAAATCCACGGGTGGCGCCCTCTGGATTTAAAATGCGGGTCTTAAAGGCTATGATTTTTCAGGTTGAGTGCTCCGGACGCGATTGAGTGAGCCGGAAACACGTCATACACGTCGAGTTTTGGGCACCACCATGGGTAAGTGGTGTCGAAAACCTGACGCCTATGAGGTGCGCCTATGACAACGTGTACTGTCTGTGTTCTGCTTGTGCCTTGTTTCTGATGCGCTACGTCTTTTTGCCTCCATGATGTTAGTCAACGTTAGTCAACTTGGTGTAATATGCCAGCGCATTTCGACACAAGGGCGTAACACTGAACAAACATGAGTTTCGACACAACGAAGTTGGTCTTTATTCCATGGTAACACTGTGAACAAACACAGCACTCGTGTTTGTGTTGAAGTGCGCTGGTGGAAGTGCGCTGGCATATTACATCATTAAACGACGTTTTGGTAAGAAACTGAACTGGAACGCCAATGCATTTCTCCGAAAAGTTTGCTAATTAATATCTCAAAAGTGGTTGCAAGTGAATCCGCCTTGCAAACTCCAAGGCTACAATTGGTAAATTGACATGTGTCATACGGTAGTTAGTTACAAACCTAATTAGTCAACTTTTTTTAATTATTAAATTATGCATTTCAATTTTTTCGGCAAGTAACGTCCTCCGCTTCCTCGAGTAGACCAGCTCATGAACTCGCTGAAACACCCTGTGTATGCGCTGAAACACCCTGGATATGCGTTCATATCGCAATGCAGCCACACCTGTCCTCGTTAATAAACCCAGTTTAAACCCCGAACAAGTAACAAAAATTCACCGTTACATCGACCTCTAAAGAAGACGTAGCAAAACAGGATCGATAAGCTTCATGTTCGAGCGAAGGAAAACGAAATGAAACCGAATAGAAGGGAGAAACAACGTAATTGTCTGCAGCGGTGGTTCTGCTCTTTCATTTTCATTCCAGTTTCATTTCCCTTTTCCATAACTCTATAATGATTAGAAGACGACATGAGCCGACAGTGCAGGTTTGACGTCGTGAACCATTTGTCGATATGGCAGGTTTGACGTCGTAAAACATTTGTCGAATTAAGCAGGACAGTGCGCTGCTTTATCGATCAAAAATAATTTTTTTACACTACACATAACTTCCTCGCTTTTGGTAAGGTTCTTATCCGCTCTCGGGTAAGTTATGTGAAGGAAACTGCAAACAGGGGTATTTCCGAACCCACAACTGTTCAGCAAATGGCATCCCTCGGTGTATAGCCCTCAGTGTACGCATTGTAATCGTATAGCGGACTTAGTCCACATGGCTTGGACCTGTCCTAACTTTGGTGAGCCAGATAGATGCAGAGAATCCTGGGAGTCCTTGCTACTCAACGAAGAAAATGCACAACGGCAAGTCATCGGTCTCGCCCTGACCGCCGCCGCGTCCCAAGGGATGATGAGTGTGGGTTTAGGCTGAAGCCTCTACCCCGTCATCTAGTGGACGGGTGCAAATAAAGTCTCTTCTCTCTCTCTTTACACTACACATTAAAAAAAAAAAAGGAGCCCCAGGGTGTGCTACCCGTCACAAGCACACCGCCCATGCGTTTGTGAGCCAGGTCACGCGGCATCGCGAGCTGGTACCGCGCCCACGCTGCTCTTTCGTCTTACAGCTTGTGCCGCCTGCAGGGCACGTCATCTTCCGCGCACGTCTGCGACTTACTTTCGTCGTCGTGGTGTCCCGCCTGCTAGGACAGCTACACGTTTGTGGGTCCCACTCGACCGTGCACACGTCTGTGACTTCGTCGTCGTCGCGCCTTGTCCCCCACCTCAGAGCGACACGTGGGTCCGCACTCGACCCTTTCCCCACTCACCCCCGGAGTGGGGTCAACAGTTTTGGCTCGCGAGTCTTTCGACGGGCCTTCAGGGCGCGGGCTCCTTTCCCAAGCTTTATCAACCCCCTGAGAAAGCCAAGTGCCAGGCCGGGGGACGCTTGTACCCATTGCGGCGAACCGGTGGGTGCCCGGCGGCAGCGAGAATCGAACCCGCGACCTCCCGCAGTCGAGGCGGGCACTTTACCACTGGGCCACGACTGCGGTGACGTTGCAGGGTCCGCGAGGCGCGGGTTATGGCTACGCCGCCACGCTTCCCATTTGACGTGCCAGATGGCGCTGGCGTGTTGCTCGGCGAAAGATCGTCGCAGACCGAGAAGGTCGCGTTGGTGAACGTATTAGTGAGCTGGAACAGGACTGTAGTGCACTCTAGTGAAAGTGTAACAGAAAATGGCAGGCACGGTGAAAGAAATTCGCTCGAGAAATGCGAGCAGAAAAGCTGACTGACGTCTAACATATCTGTTTTACTCAATTCTATGCCTCTGTCGTCGACGTCGTCTGCGAATGCGAGAGGCGAAAAAAAGGCAACAAAACGGGTTCGCCATCTATCGCTGCTACGGCAAAACACGGAGTGCGCAGCCAAGTGTTGCTGTAATGACGACAGATGGCGCCACGATTACTTTCACAATTATGGAGCTTAATCAATGCCTCCTTTAAAATGTAAAGGAAGAAGAACGTAAACTTTATTATAAAATCAATCTGATTTGAGTCCGGCGTGGCACTGACTTATTTCGCCTTAATAAAATCACGTCTGGCGCATACCCGCGTTGTATATGCGCGTATGAGCAAAAGATATGCGGGACAAGAAAGAAAGAAAGAAAGAAAGAAAGAAAGAAAGAAAGAAAGAAAGAAAGAAAGAAAGAAAGAAAGAAATCACGAGTGGCTCATACATAAGTGTTCTTTCTTTTCAACCATTCAACACAACCACCGAAATAAAATATTTAAAATAAAATTAACAAAACCAACAGCTTCGTTGGTCTTCCATATTCACATAGTGTGAGGGCTCTGAATTTTTTGCTGTAATTATTATATGTTGTGATTATTTCAATGCTAGGCTGTATACAATCACTAGACCCTCCACAGCATTTTGTTCCTTCGAGTGCAGCAGCGCACTTGGCTAAGATTGTGCTTCGAACCGGCGACCAATTTAGTGGCGGGCACGTTTGGAGTACGATATACAAAACACCACAGTGACCACACTTATAAAATCGGAATAAAACGTACATGTACCTTGGCTTAACATTAACACATGGGCTTAGATGTGATCGTTATATTAACGTCATTACCTCTAACGTCAGCACAGAAAAAAAAAAAGTTTTTTTTCCCTTTTTTTTTTAACAGGCGTCTCACACTTAACTACGGACCATATAACACCCCCAAGAACTAATTAGCTACTAGCATAAAACGTACACTTTCGTCAGATCGGTCTTGGAATATGCCCATGCTGTGTTGTTTCCCATCGTTGAACAACTAGTTAACTAGAAGATCTCCATGGAAAGGCACTAAAATTGACTTACAACAAGTGGGCGTTTTCACTTTCGAAATTCCAGCCAGGCTTACTGGACTGAAGATCATGTACGAAATATCATTTCATACCCAGATCGAAAGTATTCCTTTTTTTTTCTTTTTTTTTTTTTATTACATGACACGTGAGCACTGCAGCTCTATGAACACGCGAATACAGATCTCTATTTTGACCATTATATATGAGCTAGCCGTGTTAATTGCTATTATATTTCGTGAGGGTTACCTACAACCCGGCCTATGGTTGATTGACATAAATTTGGTTAATCGTAACTTTATTACCATGTGTTTGGTTAGTTCTGCTTTAACCACGCTGTTGCAGCGCTTATTGTCCATCTATTTTGCGCAATCACATTCGTACACACTGACATGTTTCACGCTGGTGCGCACCAAACGGTGGGAATGGAAGTTTATAGACCCGGTGATCGTCCCCGTTTACGAAGCGAGAAAGAGACGCCAACGCAGTAGAAAAATAGACAGATTTAAAAGAAAATAAAGCAAAAAAGGAGCCCCTGCGATGTGCCACCCGTCAGGCACATCGGCCGTGTTGCGATGCGAGCCAGTCGCGCGGTCTGTGGGCGGGAACCGCGTAACATGCAGCTCCAGTGTCTCAAGGTTTCGCACGCTTTCGGTGCGGTAGCTTCTGATGTTTACAGTGTTTATTATAAACACTGCTTCGGTTTTTGTTTGTAGACTGCGTCGGAGCGCTCGTGCGGAGTTTTCTCTCCCCCTTTGTCAGGGCACGGCCGGGCTCGACTGGCGCGCGCGCTCGCTTCTTACGGCCTTCGCATCGGGGCTAGTTCATGCCTATCGCCGCTGCTTGGAGGGGGGCGCTGCGACCCCACCCTCTTGCTCAGCTGCTCCCAGCCGATCTGTGCAGCGGGCGCAATGCTGGAAGATTGGGTCGGGCGCGCTTCTTACCTCACCGTACATTCAAGAACAAGTCGCCTAATTGTAGAGGACTCGTAAATGTTTCATCTAGGCTTCTTATAAATGGATGCAGTGTAACTGTATTAATACATCGAGCTTCTTTAAGTTCACTGGGGCTGCATGCGCCGGGAGAACAGCTCTCCGCCATAAAATGCATTTTGAGGAATGAAAACAAATATTTATTGCTCGTATGCACCTACAATGGTTGCCATACTTTCAGGCGAAAACTTGCGGGCACAGTAGCTCACAAATGTGTCTTATTCACAATTACAATCTAAAGTGTTTCCTTGGCGACTTGTGTACATAGGCCCAAGGCTTGTCGTTTTCTTCAGTCAGTTGGTTTGACTGATTTACAAGGAGTATTCTCAGAAACTTCTCGGTAATTAGATTTGCGGATCGTATCGCATGACTGTCGTCAACACCTTCAGGGCAGCTGAAGATGGGAGCGCGTTGTAAATAGGGCTGCACTGCTCTTTCGAGTACTTCTTGTATATTCCTGCGTGGCAGGTGTTCGGAGGCTTTATCGAAAAAAAACCGCTATTAATTATTTATATTTATTTAATAAATACTGCAATCACCATGCGGTGATATTAGCAGGGTGGTACAAGCATAACGAATACATTGGTATGTACAGAAAATGCACACGTTAATAAAGAAAACTGTTATTTGAATAAATACAAAGCGTACAGGTTGGGCACACTCAACGTTACTCTAAAGAAGTAAAACACTGTCACTGCAAACATGGAACAAACAAAATAATGTCATTGTAAACATGATAAAAAAGAAGTTAATGTTGGCGCAGAGACGACGTCATTTTTTAGCTGGTTCCAGTCCGCTACTGTGCGCGGAAAAAAAAGAATGCTTAAAAGAGTTGCTGCGTGAGGAAAAAGGAGTTATAGTGAAATTATGTACTTGCCGAGTAGCGCATCCGGGGGAGAAGGCTACGATCTTTGTTATGTCCATCTTATAATTCCCCTTTATTAGTTGATGCTATCTTGTCCAAAAGCGCTAGAAACTCGAGCTAGAAACTCATTGCTTGGGAACTGGTGAAAAGAAACACCGGGTGTTTTCCCGGAACGGGACTTGCAATACGGAAGACAGCAATACACCATCACCCAACAGTTATATACCGATGTGCAATGAACGGCGCCAAGTCTTGGCTGTGGCAGCGCGTACTTAAGGCTGTACGACCGTCTTCAGGATGGATGGATGGAGAATTTTATTAGTGTCCTTTTGGGCGCGGAGACCACAAATTACTTCATACAGACCGACACTGACAGAGCACCGAATAAAATGCGCGGGAAAACGATCGTGCGAGCGCGAAGGCAAGCGCATGTACGCGGAGCAGGGTCAGGGTCGCAGCGCCCCTACCGCCGACGGGCGGCGAAACGTGCTGAGAAACTCTCCCATTGTTTCCCCGACGGGTGAGAAGGCCGTAAGAAGCGAGCGCGCGCGCCAGTCGAGCCCGGCCGTGGTCAGGGTACATTCCCCTTTTGTCGGGGTGTGCCCACAGGGTTTGACGGGATTCACGAGGCGCGGGCTCCTTTTCCCAGTGCGATTCACCCCTGAGGGGGGCCGAGTGTCGGGCCGGGGGTCGCCTGTGCCCATTTTTGAAAAACCGGTGGGTAACCGGCGGCCGCGTGGCTTTGAACCCACGACCTCCCGCAGCCGAGGCGGACACTCAACGACGAGGCCACGGCTGCGGTGGCGTAACGGACGCCACAAGGCGGGTTTTGAATCGCTTTAGTGGGAGAAGAAAAAAAAAAGAACAGAAAAGAAGGCACAGATGGCGCTGGAGTCTTGGTGACCTCCAAGATCGGCAACGCGGCGTACACCATAAAAACTCGGCCCGGACCGCTTCCTCCCCAAGCTTGCTCGAATAACTCGTACTGCTTTTCTTTTTTTTAATTTTTCGGTATGATCGCTGTGATTTATGTTGTCGTGCCGCCAATAGGGGTGTCCAAATCCACATGCCATAGGGTGGCGCCCTCTGGAGTTGAAATGCGTGGCTTAAAGGCTATGCTTTTTCAGCTTCAATGCGCCGCACGCGATTGCGAGAGCCAGAAGCACGTCATAGGCGTCAGGTTTTAAGCACGTCATAGGCGTCAGGTTTTGGACGCACGCCTATGACGTACTTTCGGCTCACAAAATTGCTTCCGCCGCGTTCATTTAGTAAAAGCGCGTTGCCTAGTTACGCATTTTAAATCCAGAGGGCGCCACCCTATCGGACGTGTACTTGTAAGTCGTCAATCATTGAGCTGTGTGTACAGAATGTGTGCGCGCGCATGAGGCACATACATCCAACTGCTGACAATGAAGCCAAGGAAAGCATAAAGAAATTGAACATTAAAAAAAAAAAAGTTGTAGTACACCAGTTGTATCTGCAATCACTAGGCGAGGCGCAAGCTCGTGAAGGCAAGGGAGCCTGCATGCAACGCCGCTTGAATGTAGGCTCCCTAGTGAAGTCTAATGGCATCTTCGGCTGGTCGTGTTAGAGCGCTCTGGTGGTGCTACAAAGGTCGTGTAAAACGGTTACTAAGCGTTACCGTTTGCAGAAACGGGTCCCTCTGATGATAATGAAGCAGAATCATCACTTCCATACCCGGTTATTGTCGTAATACAGCTTTAAAGCCGTTTTTCACCACTTTTGTAGCACGGCCAGAGCGCTCTGAAACGACCACTCGAAGATGCCATAATGGGACGCGTCGTCTGCTAGGCGCTTCCGGTTCAACGGATGACGGTTCCAGCGCACGATTCTCCGTTCGCGGGGCGCTTGCTCTAGGGTTGCTATTATCGATGAACGATTAATGTATTAATCGATTAAATGTATCCCGCAAAATAATTAATCTTCATCGATGTCCACCTTTCATTTAATCGACTTAATCGATTAGGCCTGTTCGATTAATCGCTTTCGAGAGTTTGACAGGAGTGGCGCGAAAATGTTGAAACCGCACTGGAACGGCGGCGCACGAGCGGCTGTGGTAGACCAACTGTCGACTGTTTTTCCGAGTCCCGAGTGATACCGTGCCAAGCGCTTCCCCTCTCTTGCCCCACACCGCACCCGCCAACACGCTGGTCGAAGCCGGAGGCTTTAAATGCCCTCGTAATTCAAGGCGTAGATCGACGTGCCACGCCCAGTCCACTAAAGACGTGACGCAGCATGCGTGCCGGTTTGGAGCATGTATTTGACATAGCGATGGAATTGAGGTCAAATCCAGCAAATCTATAGCGTGGCCATTCAAAGAAAGGCGCCGGTTTCACCCAAACACCCCAGCCATTTGACATTATTTCGCTCTGTAGAAAAGAGCATGTGGTTTAACAACTTAAGCCAGTAACTTTCTTTTCCCCCTGTGTATATTGCTATTTCTCAATGCATATGTCAGTTGGACTTCACCGGGCACTTCTGCCATTTTTCTTATTTCTTGTTTAACTGTACCGTACAGGGATTCACTAGTGACAAGTCTTATTTAATTGTGCACTAAGTCCCATTTTATAACATATATTGTTTATCTTTCCAAAGGTCACTACACTCGAAACCGGATATATCGAATCTGAAGGGAATGCCCCAAAAAAGTTCGACGTTTATCCTTTATCAGACGTTTATACACCACGCCTGTGTTTCAAACTTGGTTCCACCTCTCAAACAATAAAAAAGGTCTGTTCAATTCGTCTGCACCACCTGAACCAGTTCACGAGGTGCTGCACCCTATAACATTCGTTTTCAGCGGTGCAGCAATAGCGCCCCTTGAACCACGCCGTTCGTTTTAAAAGGTGCAGGGCTGGTTCGTAATTTTGCTGCACCATCTCTGTTGTCGGTGCCGACTTGGTGCAGCACCAAGTCGGTGCAGCTGCACAGAGGCTAACTACAGCTGCAGCGCAGCAGACGACTCAGCACAGGGGCGCAAGCGCCGTTTTAACCCCGCTTACGCGCGTCTGATGTACGTACCTGCGCAAGTGTTGGGTGTACTTACGTCTCAGATGCCGATCATGCCTGTGCCAGTTCGAGTTTGTCAAACTTGCGCTTAATATCTCGAGGATGCCTAAATTATGATTATATATGATGCTGCTCTGCAAATTTGACCCTCATCTATGATTACTGCTGCATTGCAATTATAAGAAAAACCATTTCCCCCTATATGCGTTCCTGGGTTTTATCGTCTGTTGGCTGAATTCATACACGTATTTGCGTGCGCTTGTAACGCCACTTGGAAAATACGCTCAATTTTTTTTCTAGAAGAATTATTTAATTTTACGCACGTAGCGTATGTGAAACGAAGCGGTTAATTATAAACGCTATACGACTAAGTGCGATGCGCACAATTACGTTTATTTTCATCCTCACATCCAAACTGCAATCCCATTCAATGTTTGCATATGTTTATGCATTACACCGTTCACAAGATGTGTCGATCGCGAAATGCGAACACCAAATCAACTACTGTATTTGGTCGAATTTAGTTCGAACACGCATTCAATGTTTGCATATGTTTATGCATTACACCGTTCACAAGATGTGTCGATCGCGAAATGCGAACACCAAATCAACTACTGTATTTGGTCGAATTTAGTTCGAACACGAATATAGGTCGACCCCTACATATTGAACTCACCGAGAAATTTTTAAAAAAATCGAATATAGGTCGGCACATATGTTTTTGAAGAAAACGAGAAACTTTGAACTTTGACACACCTTCATTTACCGCAGGCTACTGAAAATATCGCTAGTCGATGTCACAAGCTTCGTCAGAACTGCCGGAGAAGTCGTCCCCCTCGGTTACGCTTCGCAGGCCTCCCCGGCACCCCAAGTGATGTCGTCCTAGGCGCCGTCGAGTTAAAGTCCCTATATAAGACTTTACGTCGAGTGCATTAGACATGCAACGTTTCAAGCCAATCAGGATGATCTCCCGATTGGCTTTGGGCGGGTCCAATGCCAGAACTTGGTAGCTCCGTACTCTTGTTAGCTTTGTTCACGAATACAGGTCGATCGCTCATTTTTGTGCAACATTTGGAACAACACAAATAAATTCGACGTAGTAGGTTCGCATAAATACGTAGGCGGACGCACAGCTTGAGGCGTCCACGCAACGATACGAGGCATTGGGTTACGTCGCTACGCTTCACATTTGACGCGGTAGATGGCGCTGGCATTTGCTCGGCGAAAGAGCGTGCACAGACCGAGACGAAAACGTCGGTGAAAGTGTAATAGAAGAGGGTTCTTTATTCTATGTAGAAAACAAAGGATTGGCAGGGTGGAAGACGGAAGCACGGTGAATTCGCACAGGAAAGCTTCTGATTGACGTCCAATGTGCCGGCTTTACTCAATTCTATGCCTCTGTCTTCACGTCGTCTGCGAATGCGAGAGAAAACAGCAACAAAACGGTTTCGCCATCCATCGCTGCTACGGCAAAACACAGCGCATGCCGCCACGTTTTGCTGTAATAGCGACAGATGGCGCTAACAAACAGGCATTGCATGTAGGCTCCCTATTTCACAATTATGGAGCCTACATGACCGCCTTCATTTCACGGCCATGTTTTTGTTGTTATGATTATTTCAAAGCAGATCCGTATACATACAATTATTAGACCCTCCACAGCTATTTGTGTGTTCGAGTGCAGCAGCACACTTGGCAAAGATAGTTCTCATTGTTATTCGAAGCGGCGGCCAATTTCGTGGCCCGGGCACGTTTGCATATAATACCATGGACACTTAAAATCCGATTAAGACGTACATGTACCTTGGCTTAACATTAACACATGACCTTAGATGGGATCGTAATTAACGTTAACATAGTTACCTCAACATGCGTCTGACGCTATATTTGATGACCAGCTACTCCGTATATATTCGTCAGATCGGTCTTAATTGAAATATGCTCATGTTGTTTTATTTCCTATATAAAACGTATATTAACGCAGACGCGACCCACTCATTATGAACATCCTCTATAACGTCGAACTGCCATTTCACAAGTATTAATTTATCTTTTTTAACGACGCGTAAGAACAGCCTAACATTAAGTATAACGATCATTATATGACCTAGCCGTGTCGATGTTATTTCCTGGGTGGTCCTAAAAACGAACCCAATGGTTTATTAACACTTTGCTTAATCACGTAACTTCATTAACATACAGTATGTTTGGTTATTTCCGCGTGTCATATAACACCTCCTAAACCTGTCTTGGAGGTGATGCATTTTGTCCAATCACATTTGTAAACATTGATATGCTTAATGTTCCTACCCAGGTTACTAAGCGAGAGATGGACGGCAAAACCTGAGAAAATTTAGCGTAAATTTTAAACAAAATGAAAAAAAAAAAAAAAAAGGAGCCCCTCAGATGTGCCACCCGTCAGGCACATCCGCCGTGTTGCGATGCGAGCCAGTCATGCGGTCTGTGAGCGGGAACCGCGTAACATGCAGCTCCAGTGCCTCAAGTTTTGCACGCTTTCGGTGCGGTAGCTTGGGTTTATGCTCAGTGTAAACACTGTCATGAGTTGAGTAGCAGGTATAAACACTGCTCGTAGTTTTGTAGCTGGCGTCGGAACGCCCAGTTCAGAGTTGTCTCTGCCCCCCCTTTATCAGGGTTTGTGCCCACAGGGTTTGACGGGATTTGCGCGGCGCGGGCTCCTTTCCCAGAGCGATTCACCCCTGAGGAAAGCCGAGTGTCGGGCCGGGGGTCGCCTGTGCCCATTTTTGGAAAACCGGTGGGTAACCGGCGGCCGCGTGGCTTCGAACCCACGACCTCCCGCAGCCGAGGCGGACACCCAACGACGAGGCCACGGCTGCGGTGACGTATCCGATGGCATAGCACGGCTTTTATCGTTGTAGTACGAAACGAACAGATGGCGCTGACGTCTTGGTGGTCCCCTGAGATCAGCAACGCGGAGTCCACCGCAAGCACGGTGATAGGATACGAGGTTGCTTACGACGCGTACTGCCTTTACAAAGCCTTTACCGTAGCTTTGACAGCTATAGCTTCACTTTCGTCCATAGAGAGAGTTTCGTAATCGTCACGTACGAGTCGAGCCAGCATCGCGCGGTAATCTCGGGGTCCACATCTTGAGACGTGCCGCTTTCAGCGCCGAATGGTGGAGTAAGTTAGCTCGTCATCCTAATTAATCAATTAACCAAATGTGAGCTAGTATACGGGTATAACCACGCATTCCTTTTTTTTTTCTCTCCGCTCATATGTTTCCACTGGCGCATTCAGATCAGGAAAAAAAATCTAATTCCGGGATTTCACGTGCCAAAACCACGATTTGATTTTGAGGCACGCCGTAGTCAGGAAACTCCGGTTTGATTTTGGCCACCCGGGGCTCTTTAACGTGCACTCAATGCACGGTACACGGGCGTTTTTACATTTCACCCCCCATCGAAATGCGGCCGCCGCGGCCGGGATTCGATCCCGCGCCCTAGCGCAACGCCAGCCACTACGCCACGACGGCGAGTAGCCCTGCAACCTTAAAAATAGCACTGTCCTACACAGAGAACACCAGTAAAGTATCATTGTAAGAGTGTTTGGTCATTGCAAGTTGTGTGCTCTGAGTGTGTGTACACGTGCATGTAGCACATAAATGAAGCCAAGGAAAGCACAGGAGTAACAGAACGTTAAAAAAAAAAAAAGAATGCACTTGTTCACCAGCCTGGATGTATTAGAGATGAAAATTGACCCTACACCTAACATCCTCATATTGATAATTAATTAAAAGGGAAATTAGAGTGGACAAAAAAAAAAAGAACAGGTTGCCGCCCGTCGGAGCCAAATTAACCCACAGCCTCCACATATATGATGTGTACAGGATAATGTAATTATTACGTAAAGAAAAAGGATAAGAACATCACAGGACAATATTAAAGTCTACAGTGTCCTAGTCGTAAATAATATATATTAAGGGAAGGCTTTTGGGGGATGGGCTTTCGCCACATAGGCAATTTATAAGCGGCAGTTTCCAGCTGTTGAGCATGTAGATCGAGAGTCAGTTGTGTGCGTCTATGTGACCCCCAACCATGAAAAGCTTTCAAAACATGCAATCTGAGTAAAACGAAATTTCATTACACCCACCACGTCTGCCCTCGAATCAAAATGTGCTATATACTTACTACGCGCACGAGCATCTCCTCACTTATTCTATGATTGTCAAAGTTAATCTTCCTGCTTTTGCGGTCAGCTTTGCATGAGAGTGAGTGTGTTGATCATGGATGTTAATTATTACTCATGCTCCTGTGAGCATTTGCACATGCCAAACTGTCATGCATACAAAATAAAGCCTATATTGCATAGAATTGTTTGTAACCCTTACAGTCAACTAACAGGCTACCTGTTTTTCCACATTTCTTACACCTTTCGCATCATTAAATAACAGAACAGCACTACAGAAGTGGCTGAATCTTTTTTAATTTTCTGCTAGTTTCATTATGCCGACAGACATCAACTCCGTGCTGAAACTCTGCAATATATTTGAGCTGCATAACTATAATCAACTATTTCACATGCAAATACTTGGGCCTTTACAATATTCCTCCCGATATACATTATTGCCGAAAGCAATGAAAGCTTGAAGCTTCTTAATTGCTGCCCAACCACGTACTGGTGCCATCATCAAACATCTGCAGAAGTGTCGCTTCAAGCATTTTTTTTTTTCCAAAACGCATTTATTGCCACATATATTAACAAATTTTCTAGCACGAGTCTGATCAGCAGTGTCCCAAAATGTATGAATAAAGCGCGCAGGGACAAAGTCACTGATCAGCATACCACAACCATGATTCCTTGCACTAATAAAAGTTGATGCGCAGCGTGTCAAATCTAGCCGTCAGTAAAATATCATCAAAACATGATTATCATACAGCAGAAATTTTGAAACTGAGCACATTACTCTCTCTCGCGCGCGCGCGCGTGTTTGTGTGTGTGTGTGTGTGTGTGTGTGTGTGTGTGTGTGTGCGTGTGTGCGTGTGCTGGCAAGCTATGAGGCTCTTGGCATCTGTGGTTACACGTGTAGTGTCGCAAGAGGGTATAACTCATGTTCATTAGAAGGGGCAGTAATTAGTCACGTTTTATTCACAGCCTCGCTATCTTGACGCCACACTCGCACACACTAGTGTACATCGAATGCCAATGGACACCACAGCAAGAAATGCTAACCAATATGTTCAACAATTTAATGCAATACCTGTCACTGCGAAAGTATTGCCGGAATACAGAAGGCATCATCCTATATATACAGTTGAACATTTTGGAATGATGACTAAAGCAGCGTGTAAACACATATCCCACATATCGTATCTAGCGCAACGAAGAATATACGCTTGCTCGCCAGGTCAATATACACAATGGACCACTACGTAGACACTTCAGGCAATCCTGGGGTAGATGAAATTTTGGAATATAAAGTGCTTTCTCAATGTGGCGAGAGACGCACGCCAATACCAGAGAAAACTTGTAAATTTTAAAGAAAAGAAAAAAAGGAGCCCCTCAGATGTGCCACCCGTCAGGCACATCAGCCGTGTTGCGATGCGAGCCAGTCACACGGTCTGTGAGCGGGAACCGCGTAACATGCAGCTCCAGTGTCTCAAGGTTTTGCACGCTTTAGGTGCGGTAGCTTGAAAGCTTGTAGGTAGAGTTGTCAGTGGCAAACACTGCTCTGTGGGATTTGAGTTGCGAGTGATAAACACTGCTCGTGGTTTGTAGCTGGCGTCGGAACGCGCGGTGCGGAGTTGTCTCTCCCCCTGTGTCAGGGTTGTGCCCACAGGGTTTCGACGGGATTTGCACGGCGCGGGCTCCTTTCCCAGAGCGATTCACCCCTGAAGAAAGCCGAGTGTCGGGCCGGGGGTCGCCTGTGCCCATTTTTGGAAAACCGGTGGGTAACCGGCGGCCGCGTGGCTTCGAACCCACGACCTCCCGCAGCCGAGGCGGACACCCAACGACGAGGCCACGGCTGCGGTGACGTATCTGATGCCATAACACGGCTTTTATGTCGTTGTAGTGCGAAACAAGCAGATGGCGCTGACGTCTTGGTGGGCCTCCGAGATCGGCAACAAGACGTCAACCGGAAAGCGCGGTGACACGAAGGACCCGAGGTTGCTTACGATACGTACTGCCTTTACAAATCTTCGACAGCTATGAGTTTACTTTCGTCCACAGAGAGAGTTTCGTAATCGTCACGCACGAGTCGAGCCAGAGTCGCACGAGTCGGAGTCCACATTTTAAGCCGTGCCACTTTCAGCGTCGAATGGTGGAGTTTGGCATGTCATCCTAATTTATCAATTAACACAATGTGAGCTTGTATATAGCCGCGATATTCTAATTGACATTAAGAGAAAAAAATGGAGATGGGCAGGCCATGTAATACGTAGGTTGGATAACCGGTGGACCATTAGAGTTGCAGAATAGATACCAAGAGACGGGAAGCGCAGTCAAGGACGGCAGAAAACTAGGTGGGGTGATGAAGTTACGAAATTTGCAGGTGCAAGTTGGAATCATCATGCGAAATGCAGGGGTAATCGGAGATCGCAGGGAGAGGGCATCTTCCTGCATTGGACATAAATATGAACTTGAAAAAGGAGGTAGCAGCGAATACACGAGTATACAAGGAAAAGCGGTAGACACGGACGGACGCTGGTCTTTCAACCCTACATTGCGCATCGTCACCCCCTCCCAAAACATGTGCACTGATTTCAGCTGAAAATTAACATTGCCGGCCACACAATATTTTTAATTTCCTGGGAGTTTCATTATGCCGACAGACATCAACTACGTGCTGAAACTCTGCAATATATTTGAGCTGCATAACTATAATCAACTATTTCACATGCAGTACTTGGGCCATTACAATATACATGCCGAAAGCAATGAAAGCTTGAAGAAAACTTGCTACACAACCACCTGCTGGTGCTATCATCAAACATCCAGAAGTGCTTCTTCAAGCACTTTTCTTCCTCCAGAAACACATTTATTGCCACATTTATTAACAACCTTTCTTGGCCAAGTCTGATATCATCACTGTTCCAAAATGTATAAATTAGACATACAGCACAAGCTTAGACACCGTCACCCAGCAAACCAGAACCACGATGCATTGCACTAATCAAAGTTGCTGCATGTGTAAATGAGTAAAACATCATAGGTATACAACAGCGAAGATTTTGAAACTAAGCACATGACTCTCACCACACATCTGAGGAAGTGTAATTCTTTCTGCAGGTTATCAAGGCGTAAGTAACACATTTTAAATGTAATTATTTTTTCTAGTGCTGGCAAACTATGAGGCTCTTACTTAGCACCTGTGGTTATACGTGTAGTGTCGCAAGAGGGTAATTCATGTCTATGAGAAGAGGCAGTAAATCATGTTTGATTAACAGCCCGGCTATCTTTATTGTTTGCCATACTTGCACTCACACACACCGGTTATGTTAAACAATTTAATACAATACGTACATTTCACTGATTAAGTATTGCCGGAATACAGAAGGCATCATCCTAGTTGAGCTGTTTGGAATGATGACTAACCAACATGTGCGCACATAACCCACATATCGTATATGTAGTGCAACGTAGAATATACGCATGTTCGCCAGGTCACTACGCACAATGGACTGCTACATAGACACTCGAATAAATCGTGGGATAGAGACATTTTGGGATATGAAGTGTTTCTCAAAGTGGCTAGCATAGAACGTGATGTCACTTTGACTAATCAAAGCTGCCCTATTACTATTGCAATAGCAATTATATGGACAGTCAAGGCAAATTTCCGCCGTCACAGTGATGTTTGATCCGGATATATATAAATGTACACATATATTTAAATAAATAAAGGTTAATAATGTCTCCCAACGGCCAGATTGAAACGGAGGACCTCTAGCACAGAAGCACAATACTCTAACCATTAGGTCACAAATACTTCATTTTTTTTTTCTTTCATGGTATTTATTACAGTAACATGTAGCCCAATGAAACTTTCACCAATTGCGCATAGTCATAGAATGGCGGGCACAATCACAGCCAAACACATTTGAGGCATGCACTGCCTCAGCAAGTGGAATAGAACACCCTTTCATATAATATATATATATATATATATATATATATATATATATATTTCCCGTGTGCGAAAGAAGCTTTTTTATTGTTGCTAGGGCATCGTTCCTTCCACCCAGCAGGAGTTGCCTTGCGTGTGCATAGCGCCAATATGTCACACCCTGAACATTGTTCAAGGAGTCATCGTCGTTTTCGCCCATACTCATGCCTCAAATCCACTATCAGGTATTGGCCATGAAATGGGTGGAGCATTCTGAGTTATAACCACAAAGAAACTTTCGGGACCGCTATATTAGTAAGTGCTGTTGAAAGGTGAATTTACACACAAAAATGAAAGCAGTAATTGTGGGAAGAATGAATAGTCACTGATTGAAAAGCACACACAATAAGAAGAAACAATACAAATTTAGCAGGGCATTCATGGTTAGACTCCGCAAGAAATTGCTCCAATTCGGAGCAAACTTAACACATTTATCGCTGAGTTGTAATAGTGGCCCCGAACAAAAAAGTCGGAGCGCAATGTGAAACCTTGCCTTCGCTGTCACTGTGTCACTGCCAAATACGAAGGAATGAAATGATCTATTTTATACTATTTTATTAACCACTTCATGAAAGCTTCACTTCGCATAAATTCTAACATGTGCATTGGATCTGCAAATTTTTTTATGTAATGACATACTATTCAATGAGTTGGTTTTCATTGTTTACATGTGCCGAGAATATGCATTATGAACAAACTAAAACAAACACGAGTGCGTTATCACTGACTGAAGTGTTTTTCCCCATTAATATCAAAATAAATCTGACTCACAGACTCTCTTTATCTCAGATTTACGCATCCATGGTTGTCACTGCATGGATGCAAGGCTCTTAAAATTTATTTACAGTGCGTTCATAAGAGGCCCATTCAGGCATTAAGTTAGTAAGGGAGGTTATGTGAATACAAAAATACAGTAGAGAGAGAATAACTTTCAGTTAATACAAATAAATGAATGAACATTACACAATGCTATGAGCAGTGCAACAAATTGGTACAATTTCGATACAAACAATAATTTGTTACAACTACTGCGAGAGTTACGGGGTCTGACCTTTACACAAAGCCAATGTGTAATCCTTCGTGCAATAAAGAACTTGTGAATTAAAGGGCATCGTGAAAAATTTGTGCAGAAACCATCGACAATTATGGTCGGCATAAGCGAATGCATGCTTCTAGAAAGCTATTCACTTTTTTAAAGGAATGAGGCACTTGACATCATATATTTATTGCAGTGAGAATGTCTATATAGTTATTAAGAAGGGTGTAAGATTGGGCTTGTTGGTAAAACATGCTAACAACGCTCTGTTCTCTCTTCTGTCCCCTCTAGTGACCTTACGCTGGTAACCTGACTCTATATAGCATTCGTTGTTCCATTGCGCAATTCCATGCGGAACATAGCCGTTAACCAGCACATCTGTGGCGGTAGTAATAGGTGGACAGCATGCATCTCGCAGAGCTTTATTGGTTAATGTTCGCCGACGAACGTGTCCCACAACTCGGCTGTCCGAGAACATGCGTGCTCTGCATCACCGCCTTATCGGTGGTGAAGTCCAACATCTGACCACCAACCATGAAAACAGCCAAACAGCCAGGTGAAGCCCTTCGCTATAAAAACACTGTAGTCAAATTTGGAAAAATGCAGCCTGCATAGGGCCCTTTCCAATGTGAAATTGCACGAAGCAAAGCTGATGAACCGAGTGTTTGTAGATGCACATAAAGCTGAAGTTGTATCTAAGGTGTTACAACCAACATACGCAGGGACACTTGAAGCAGTAGTGTGTGAGGACCTGGTGTTGTAAATGTATTGAAAATTTTAATTGCAGTATTTAACGTTCCCAAAAGAATGCACAGTGTGTACTGATGGAAGCTGTAGTGGAGGAATCCGGGTTATAACTTTGATTGCTTAGGCTTCTCTAACCTGCACCCAGAGCACAGTGCATGAGTGGGTTTGCATTCTACCCTAATCGGAATGTGGCCTACAAACCTGCAACCTTGTGAACAGCAGGAGAAGGCCACAGCCAGAGCAACCATGGCAGGCGTATCCGTGAAACAGCCACAGAAGAGCGTGGCAAACTTCAAGCCAATGACACGTTCATACGGGCTTGTTGGTACATTTGGGTAAACAAGCAGCAAAGCAAAAGTGCTCTGTCCAGTGGTTCGTCTTTTCTGTATTTTGTTGTAGCAGTGTTTAAACACGGCTGTCTAACAAATGTAAAGAGGTTTTTTCACTTTTATTCTAGCGTGTGGTTTGGTCCTTTGAACCAAGGGCCAACACACCGATCTTGGACCTCGGGTATCAGTCCACTCTCGTTTTAACGGTGCTCTGGAGAATTAAAGTCATGCTTAAGATGGCTGAATTCCAGTGTTCAAGGGCAGGTCGGTTGTTTGGCTCACGCTGGTTATTCTCGGGTCATTTTGTCATCAATAAATGCCGAGAAAACTAAAAGAAGTACGTCCTGCTAAAAAGGCATGCACAGTCATGAAGAACATGACAGGGAAGATCAAATTTGTTTTCAAGCAACGACGGTTGGAGCTGTGTGGGTTAAAGTCTGACATATGTTAATATACACCAAACACCTTTTCCGTGGAACATTTGGTCTCACTGAACTTTTTTATGCAGTGGGCACTGAATCTTTTGTTTAGCAACTCCAGCCTCGTGAAGACGACTGGGGTCTTCCTTTGCCTATAGCTCGATGGGGTACTTATAAGTGAAGCTGGGAGCATTCCTTACATACACTTAATCATATAACTCGAAGAAAGTTCATGCTAGGGTCCAGAGTAGTCTTCTTTCTGTTCTTCTCCAACAAGCTGTTCAAACGAGTCAATTCAGAAAACAAAAGTAGACCAAGGTAGCAAGCTGAGCCAGTCCGTGAGATTGCTATTCTCAGATGATCACCCATCCACCATGCGTCATGAATCTACGGGTAAGCATGCATGAACATTTTATGGCTCTTAGAAATCTGTTTTCTTCTCTGCGGTGCATTTCTGACATTTTTTTATTTCAGATTAGCTGTAAAATTTTTTTTCAATTGAACTGATAAGAAAAGAAAAGAAGTATCAGGCATAATGGAATAAGAAGTAGCTTTCACAGAGCCAATGTTGATAAATTAGAAAAAGAAAAGAAAACGCACTGTTGTAAGTTTATGAGCTCATCTGTGAAGTAAAGGTTTCACATGAAACACCTTTATCATGTGGCACAGCATTTGTCAGGCGACACTGGCAAATAAAATTGAACACAAGTTACGACACATCAAAGGAGAGCGCGTAGATGCATCAAAGATTAAGTAGCATGCAGGACACGTCACGCCACTATCCTGTTGATCACACTATCTGAAAAAGATGCATAATTTCTCGTCATAGCTTCATAACTTGTCATAGCTCCTGCTTTATTTATTTTTTTCCATGGCATACACTTTTGTTCATTGTTGCATTTTTTATCTCGTGAGTCAGATTTGTTTAGTGGATACTCGGAAAAAAAATGTTCAGATGCTAGCATGTCCTTGCAATACTTTCAGAAATAAAGAAATGAATGAATCAGTGAATGATTGTTTTGTCCATTGTGTTCTTTTGGTGCCATTCCAGGCAAGCCTGCCATACATGATTTCGTCCTTCACAGGCAAAGTGAAGCTTCCAGGATCAAGCTTGCAGTATTCAAAATTCACAAGGAACCTTTAAGGTTCAGCAAAAAACAAAACAAGCCATGTGATCCTGCTCGTGGAAGATACGTCACAGGTGTAAAGTATGGCTCACAAGTAATGGGTCTATGGCACAACTCATGTACAATTGCCCACAGAAGTTTTTAGAACACTGTGCCCACAGAAGAGAAAGTGAATTTCCCTATGCACCTTGATGCTCAAGCTGAAATTGACGATCATAGAACTTAATCTGGTCAGCCGTTTAACAATGTCCATTAATTAGAGTTGCCGAGACTCTAGTGTCAGTTTCGAGATGTCGTACTCTGCACGAAAATCAAATGTTACACAACTCTGTCCCACAGTAACTTAATGAAGTGATGTGTAGAAGTATGCTCAGAAATAAATTCCAGCATGCGTGCTATTTAAATGCATCTATTTTATATGTACTTTTTTTATCATGTGTCATTGGTTTGCACTGTGCTACTGTAGTATAATACTTCCCCTGTGCTTTGGCGAAATCTTTTGTATGTACTATATTTTCTCCTTTGTATCATATGTCAGTCCTGTGCGGCCACGTGCATGGTATGCAAATTTCTCACATTGCAAGCCAAAAATTTGGGGAGGGGGGTGGGTACATGGGCATCCTGAAGTGAAGTTATTGAATCGAATTCTGGGGTTTTTCATTCCAAACCACGATTTCATTATGAGGCATGCCGTAGCGGGGGACTCCGGATTAATTTTTACCACCAGGGGACCTTTAAGGTGCCACCTTAGCACAGGACACAGGTGTTTTTGCCCCCATCGAAATGTGGCCGCCACGGCCGAGATTCGATCCCGCGACCTCATGCTTAGCAGCGCAACAATATAGCCTCTAAGCCACTGCGGCAGGTGAGTGAAGTTATTAATGTGAAGCACAATATTCTTTGGCTCATCCCAGGCACTTTGGGGTAGCAGTTAGGCTCCTTTCTCACCTCCTATCGGGCCTCTTCAATAAAAAAAAAAGAAGAAAATTCAAGAGTACAATCGAACCTCTGACACCCAGCACAGCAGCCATAACTGTCAGGCCACAATCACACGAATGATTCCCACTCCAACACCGACTAGCTCTTTGTGAGACTGGTGCGTGCATCACTGCACAATACGAGGGACAGCAGACGCCAGTTTCCACTCTCCCGTAGACTTACCACTGCGTTTCTCGTGTATCACGAGCGAGAGTGCGCCAGTATTTCCAATACTTCTGCCGTGGCTGCTAGCTATTAGAAAGAGAGAAAGGCTGGGAGGTTAATGAGAAACAAATCTCCGGTTTGCTACCCTGCATGTGGTTTGAGGGAAAGGGGGTTAGAAAAAGGAGGAGAAGCAGGAGAAGGAGAGAGAGAGAGGGAGAGAAAAAAAAGAGAAGTATTAAAGGCGTTCACCAAGTCTTGTAGATTGCAATAAGCGCAATGCTTAAACAGTCTTCTGATAGGATGTAGAGTGACATCTATGTTGGAGGATTGTCCCCTTGTGACAGAGGTTGGTCTCTGTGCACAATACTGTGGACACTGGCACAGAATATGGCTGATGGTTTCCTCTTCACCGCAGTTGTCACAGGCTGTAGCGTCGGCCACTCCTATGCGGAAGGCGTAGGCAATTCGACTGCACCGCCTATGGGAGCAGCCCTCATCCCTCAGTCCTTTCCTCATTGCAGATAACACAATGAAGACGCTGTGTGACAATGTGTCGCCTTCGGTGTCAACCCAGGTTGTAACGGAACAGGTCGCAACGGTTGCCGGAGCAAAAAAAAAAAAAAAAACTTGATATGCCGTCACCCTCATATTATGACCGTGCTGCTTCTTTTGTCACACACAGGCTTGCGTCACACACGCAAATGCTTGCTTTACATGAACACCCAGGTTCATCTGCATGGCAGATATTTTAAGAACCCAAAGTGATTTCAGATAGCCTGCCACATGCCAAAGATTCTATGCCACAAGGCATGGAACTGCATAACTTCCTCACTTTTACCTCGGGCCTGCCTGCACGAGTGTGATGTGAAAAATCAACTTGCAGGGCTCTGTAAGAAACGCCATCAGGTCCTGGAGCCGATGTGCGTCCACACAAAGCTAGTGCTGCCTTAAGTTCATGGATTGAAAAAGGTAGATCCATGTGTTGATCTCGCGGTGGTGAAGAGCTACTCGAAGGCGGAAAATTGTTGGGAGAAGCGAGTTGGCCGGATAACCACGTACCGTCCTCCACAATTGCGATAAAGGCTTGCGAGGGTCTAGAGACTCACAAAACGCAGCCCAGCGTTGTGATTCCAGCTTAGCTAACCGGCGCTGGAGCTTCTTTTGGATGCGTCTGGTGGTCCGTAAATCATCCATTGCATGCGTGCGGCGGTACCTTCGTTCAGCACGCTCCCGTTACCCCTCCCCCGGTACAGGGTAGCCAACCGGAGATAATCTCTGGTTAACCTCCCTGTCTTTCGTTTACCTTTTTTTTCTCTCTCTCTCTATCAACTTGTACTTAAACGTGATGGGAGTCTCCAAGATTTGCATCGTCAGCTGGCATTCCACACACCTTTGTTCCGTAGGGAGCAAGAGAGGCTTCTCAGGAAAGTAAGTGGAACACCAATGCATTTCAATGTAGTTTCAAAGGCATCTCAAAACTACTGCCAGACTTTGAACTCATTCTAAATGAACACAACCCAAGCACAAACCAGCCTCAACTCTGCTGTCGCAACATGTGCCCTAATTTAATTACTAAAGAAATATATTTAGTGAAACATTGTTGGGTATATAGCATTATGTGTCTGCAAACAATGTGCACTTCTTCAACTGACCCAAAATCCTGCTTAAGTGGTGGTGTTGCATTGGTATCTAACAAACGCATGCCTTACCCATGCTATGCAATTACTTTTTTCAAGTCAGTATTTCGAACCACTGATGTGAGGAAATCACTTGGTACACTGCATGCTGGCCTGCAGTCTATGAATCGGGCAATTGTATCTCGACCCCGCTGCAATAGTTAACAGACTCGGATGAGTGCATTACATTTTGGTCAGCACTGTGCTAGCCTTTGCCAAAGGTTGTGAAGCCGTGGTACGCATGAACTTACAGCTGCTACCATGAAAGGTATACTCAGGCCTAGTATACTTGATTCAAGTCTTGGAGCACCAAAAATGTCATAGAAGTCTGGCCTCAGGGCCAGCTATGTTACCGTCACCAAAAGACTGGCTTTGAAACATTTTGCGAAAGCTGTATGGGTAGTGTTACACACAAGAATGCCAAGCCCGACATTTAAGCTATTATTACAGCAGATGAGAGATTGATTTTTACAAGCAGAGTAGCCATCGTGCTGAATGTGTACGTCCTCCATTACGCGTTTTTCAGCACAGCACAATGAAGTCAACAACTGACGTTCTCGAATAATAAACGTTTCCTCTCATGTTAGTCTCCTCAACTTTGCGTGAATGACCGCCCTTTATTAATTATCCCATTTCTCAAGACCTTTGGACAGTGGACGTTAATTTCAGTAAAGTACATCCCACTTACATTGCACATGCAATTTAGTGCAGGCATCACACGCATGCGATCACGATTGGCTCCTTTGAACAAGCACCCGGCAGGTTGCCAATGTGGCCTACTGATTGCAGTTGTTTCCGGTTTGTGTGCTCTCCAATTTAAAAGCTTGCATGTGGCACGCATTTAAGGGTTTACTTGCAAACGTGTTTGCTTGATCCTATTGCTCAAGCTTGCCAGGCGTCATGAGTGTTTGACGGAAAGAAAATGCAAGTGAGAGCAATGACATCCCTGCTATGTTTCTCACTTGTTCTCCCACACTGTACATGGCTAACCTAGATGGCATATACATCACAATAAATAAAAAAAAACAGCAATATTATTTCCTCTCATGTTTATTGGCACAAGAAAAAAAACAAAAAAACAAGAGGCCCGCAAGCGATTGGGTTGCAACTAGTGGCACTGCTGCGGTCTTGCACACAGTTCACCTCACCCGTTTGTCGGACAGTAGATTCGACCCGTGCCGAGTTTTCTTTAAGAGTAAAATCGCTGCATTTGGGGCAACAGTTTGGGAGCTTTCTTCAACGTTTGGGCTGGTGGTCACAGGCTAAATAAATAAAAAAAATGTATTGTTCAACGGGATGCATTATTACAAGTGAAAATTTTTTGTTCACAACTGTCCTGCGAATTACTGTAAACATCGTGGTGGATGGGAAGGCGCACAAGTTGCAGCCTCTCGCTCGCGAATGAAGCACGCGTTGAGGATCTTGCCCGATTCCACGCGGCAATTACTGTTGGCGACACCATCTCCTGCTGGTGACACCGCCACCTCGCAACGCCAGCACCAGATGAAGCACCGAACCACCCGTGACCTTGTAGTCGGCCGCAGTCTTGTCATCGTTCATCTGTTTGCCGCTGAAAATGAGCCGCTGCTGAGCCGGGGGGATGCCTTCCTTCTCTTCCACGCGCTCCTTGATGCGTTCAACGCGGTCGGTGGGTTCGATGTCGATCTCAATCTCCTTGCCGGTCAGCGTCTTCACTTTGATGAGCATCCTGCTGCCTTCTCAAAACGCCACTCGACGACAAGAAAGGAAGAGAGTCTCGGAACCAGGCACGGCGAACTTAGGTGGCCGCCGGAGTTGTGCAGAGTGTAACCTGCAGTTTCAGATAGATCAAAGTAACCACGGTTTTCGAGACCGCGGAGAGATTGACGAGACTAATTACGTCAGCGACGAAGAGGAGCTTGCTTACCGCTTGCGAGAGGTTTCACCGGTGATAATGAGATGCGGCTGTGCCGGTTTGCGAGCGGGTACGTTAGCGTTGGAACTTCGGGTTGACAGGGTGAAGTGACAACCGGCACCCACCGACCCGACCGCTGCTCGCTGCTGTCCTGCAATACGGAAGCTGACCGGCCATGTGACCATGGAATAAAGAACCATGTGACCAGCAGCAGCGCCAGCTGTCAGCATCCGTTCGTTCGAGATGCGATCATCATCAGCAGAAGAATCCACAACAGCAGTCGGCAGTCAGGGTGTCAAATCTAACGTCGTGTAAACGATTCTCTTGCGTTCTTCTTGTACCATTAACTACTTGAATACATGATTGCAGATTTTGCGGTTTTTAGGCGTATATATATTTTGCGATAAAGAGGGACGCACGCATTGCCATCATCATCAGTCTATTTGCATATTTAAACAATAAAACGTGCGCGCGATAGCAGACGCTTTCGGAACACGGTTGGTCCTTTATGACGTGCACTGCGAAAAAAACGATATTTCCTCGCGAGTACAGCTTGCTCAAAGAAGCAGTAGGCGCTGAGCTGGCTGAGCCGTGCTCCCTGTTGGGAAGCAGAAATAAAACCTTTTGCCGGTCTCTCAAAGGAGCCAATCGCGATCGAGAAATTCGATCCCCATTGGACTCGACTGCGATCGAAAATGCCTCGTGACTAGGTCTGGTACTGCGACCGACGCTGTTGACGTATGTGGTCGTGGAGCATACCCGCAGTGTATATGGTCCCGAGATTAGACATCCATGATCGGATGGGTTACGCGGATAGATAAAGCCAAAGAAATTAACCATTTAGATGTTGGACCTTAGAAACTGTTTGTTGTAGTAGAGAAGGAAGTATTAAAGAGAACTGTCAAAACAAAACTGCAATAAAACTTCGATATCATTAAATTTCAATTCCCCTTCCCCTCCAGAAAATAAGCTATCTTTTCTTCAATGTAGGTTTATTCATATGCATTTGTTCGGACTTTCTTTTTTTCTCTCTCTCTCTCTCTCTCTCGTCAAAGATTTTCTTTTGAAAACTTTTGCCATCGTAGCCACGCAGGCAGTCTTATAGCGCTCACGACAAACATTTAAAATATTTTGGAAATATCGTGCAAATAATTTCCCTGTCGTCAAACTGCATTTGTATGAGCAACTCCTGCAGTTCATCTCGGCGAGAACACCAATCTTTCCCGGTTACTTTGATAGCTAATCGACTTGCAAGTCTGGCTTCAGGGTTCTGTTTTTTCTTGCTTTACAGAATGCACCAGTCAAACAGTTTTGCAAGTGAACTACTGAAGTGTGACTACTATCAATAGGGTAATAAAAACGAAGGAATGCATAGGTACAATTACACAAGCCATGCTTTGTGTCTACGCCTCGCTTTGCCTTCGTTTTCAGTGCACTGTTGCTGTTAGCCAAGAACCAACACCATTTAATTGCCTAGTTTTCTATCCTCTTCATTGAAGCAGTTGGTATTTCGTATGTAAGTTCATTAAAGGCCTTCACTACTGCAGTTAAAGATAACACTGCACTGCATATTTCTTTAGCCAAGTGCTGTCGGCCACTATTACTAGTCGAAGTTGAATTATGAAAAATTAGCAGTGTTGAAGTAAAAAGGCTTTCAGGGCGGATTCTTTTTTTTATAACTATAATTGATTGCCAACATACATTGCAGAGAGAATGGTGCCTCTGACCAGAGCAATGGCTGTCGGGGTATAGATATTTTAGATGTGGCTTCAATCAACCTTTCAGAGCCATTTGCTTCAGTTGTTTAGGTGAAACTTGAAAACCACACGTGCATCTAAAAGTCTATTGCAAATTTAAAAGCCTAATGCAATTGAGAGAGAGCAACAAAGAAAGGCGTGCAGGTTAACCAGATGGACGTCCAGTTGGCTACCCTATACGGTGGAGAGGGGATGAAAAAAAAACAAAAAGAAAACAGAGAAGGCAAGAGGAGGGAGGTAATTCAAATGCACAGTAGCAGACGCAAGGTGTCTATAAGTCTTTCAGATTCGCTGTTTTTATAAGGGTCATTAGAGCATGCATAGCTTTCTGGGTTGACGATGGACGAGTCCAAGCACCCAGGGTCTTTTTCTCGAACGAGGTTGACGTTGGATGTCAAAGCAGGTGCATGCAGTGGCAGAGGAGGTGCTCGATGACCTCCTCACAGTTACAGCGGTCGCATATACGGGGCAGTGAGCCACTCCACTGAGGAAGGAGTATGAATTTGTGAAGGCTACACCCGGTCGTAGGCGGCACAGCAGCCTAATGTGACACCGGTAGAAGTTTGATGGTAATCGCAGCAGCATGTGATGGATCAAGCGTGCGCTAATGACGTTTGGAATACCCTGGGTTCTTCCAAAGGGCCAGGGAGGTGTCGCGAGGAATTTGTTGACATTTCCTGGCTGCGTCTATTCTTGATGACGTAGTGCTATGGGCATGGTTGGTGCATTATCGTGGGCTGAGCTCATCGGCAAGACGGCTGCCAAAAATGCTGCAATGACCAGGCAGCAACACTCCTCTCTTTGATCCAGCACAAGTTTGCAAGCGTGAACTGCTGCATGTTACCAATTGGTGGCTAATGTACATGTGATTTGCAGATGAGGTCAGTCTCCGTGGCAGTGGTAGTCAAAGTTTAGTTGTTCGTCAGCATATGATAAAGCTGATTGATGCTGAGGATATGAAAGTGAACAACAACCTGATGATGACGGCATAGGAAGAAAAGACTTACAGACACAGCAAACCAAGGGTGTTGGGTTCAGTTAACTGGTGTCGCTGTAAAATGGAGGTCATGAGACGGGGGGGAAAAAATCATTGTTCATCTGAAAGTAGCACGAAACCTCAAAGGAAACCTGTACAGGTTTCTCAGAAAAAGAGCTTCCCAGTT
Organism: Dermacentor silvarum; assembly: GCF_013339745.2. Lineage (NCBI taxonomy): Eukaryota > Metazoa > Arthropoda > Arachnida > Ixodida > Ixodidae > Dermacentor > Dermacentor silvarum. Next base: position 21,012,608 of record NC_051158.1, on the reverse strand, counting down.
GAAGAGAAATTTGTCCTTGCGCGGGGATTGAACCCAGGACCAACACCTTTCAGGGTGGTTGCTCTGCCATTTGAGATAATCTGTTTTTTATTGTTATTAGAGGGAAGCGATACCGAAGCACGTGCATAGCATAAAACACAACATAAATGATTGGTCAGGCAAATTCAAACACAAATAAAAGAGAGAAACCTAATCAAGAGCACCGCTGGAGTGCTTGTATATCCTGTTTCCACAGTCCTGCATAGTAACTTCTTGAAGTGATACAGAGATGTTTCTTGTTAGATAATGTGGCAAACATCTTTTTGACTTATTTTGGTTTGGTTGGTAACAACTTTATTGATAGTCCTGCAGAGCTTTCGCCGACGGGGCCCTAGGTCTTTCACGTGGGGATGTCGAGGTGTTGCCTCGAAACCGCCACGCGGGCCTGCTGGACGGCCTAGAGTTGACTAATACTTTTCATAATATGTGCTATGACAAAATCTTTTTCATATGTGCCAGATTTATTATACTGTACTATGTGTCATTGCTGAGCATTGTGCTGCTGACGTCGACCAAAATATGTGCTGTGGCAAAATCATTTCGTATGTGCCATATTTTTCTCATTGTATCGTATGTCACCTCAGCATTGTGCTATATTTCAGAATATGTGCTATTCCTGAAATCTTCTAAGTGCCATATTTCTTTCGATTCTTATTACATTTTTTTGCTTCAAATTCTCGAGCTGCTTCATGTCTCACCACTGAATACGATCACTCCTCACCCCTTCCATGGTCGAAATCCGCATTGCCTGAAAGACTGCGTTTCAATGTTACGGCGAAACTGCAATAGTGAACAAGCGATGCTTCGAGCAGCCGATCATATGTAATTGCTTCACATTGTGCTGTTGTATTGATGCTTCTCATATGTTCTGTGCCAAAATCTTTTAACGCGATTAGCGTTCTTTGGGATGTTTACCCATTTTGTGGTTTATCCGTTTGTATCTAAATTTTTTCATCCAGTGACCCAAGTCGTCTGCTAGCTTGGGTCGTTAGATATGTACGTGCTGGCTGCTGTCTTGCCGAGCAGACGACGTGAGCCACTGGATGGTGCGCCCAGACAGACGACCTTGGCATTGCGTATGTGATATTGTTATGTGCATATATCTCGGCCAATCCCCTAGAATGGATGTGCCAAGATGACACTAGGGGTACGCAGCCTTAAGAGCCATCACATAATGTTTGTTCACTTTTATAGCTTGAGCCTGTCTGCATCAACTGTGCTGTGAATAAAATCAACTTTTACTTAAACTTCATGCCAGTCTCCAAAATTTGCAGTGTCAGTCAGCATTCCACACAGCTTTGTTCCACAGTGAGCAAGGGAGGCTTTTTCAGGAAAGCAATTGCGACACCAAGCAATTGCACTGTAGTTTCTTTATCTATAGACATCTCAAAATTGGTGCATTAGACTTTGAACTCAATCTAAATGGACACGTATGCTGCAAGCACAAACCAGCCTCAACTCTGAAGTCGCAACATGTGCTCTAAATTACTAAAGAAATAAAATTCACGGAATATTGCTGGTTATAGCTCATTGCATGTAGTCCTGCAAGCAATGTCCACCTCTTCAAGTGATCCAGGATACAGCTAAAGTGGTGTCATTGCACATGCTATCAGATCGTGCCCTTATTCGTGTTGTGCAATTACTTTAATTGTCACAATAGTATTGCATACTCTAGCGGCCATCTTTTATTTTATCGGCCGCCTTTTATTTATGGCGTGCTCAGGTGCATGTGCATGTGCTGCTAGACGTACCATTGATGAGAGGGAATCACTTGGTACATTGTATGTTGGCCTACAATCTCTATTAAACGGCCAATTGTACCTTGAACACACTGCTGTAGTAAAACACGCTCAGGTGATTATGTTACATATTGGTAAACACTGTGCAAGCCTTTGCCAAAAGTTATTGTGATACGCATTCCAGTAAAAAAAAAAATTGCTCAATTTCCAACTGGAACGAATTGGATATTTCCAGTTGTGTTTTGGGACACCCTTCTGAAAAATCCAACAGGTCCAATTGGAACAATTGGTTATTTGAACACCCAAATGGACCCAATTGGTCTCTCAATTGAACTCGTTGGGACCAAGATGAAAGAGGGGGAAAAAAACAAAAAAACTAGGTGGACTTTAACCTTAACATGACATGGATATACTTGAAGCTCCATTCGAGAAGCTTACTCATGCATGAACACACTATGGCAATTCATATCATATGTCATTGCGTCTTACACAGCAGCGCATGCTGCAGTCATTCATCATGTACAGCTTTGTCCTTGCACCAATTCAGATGCTTGTGAAATGCCGAGACGCCTCAGGTTACCTAGGTGGGTGCTGAACTGGTCTGAGAGCAAGTCAAGTTAGTTTCTATATTATTTGCATTGTCATGTACTTCAATGTACTTGAACATATTTCGGCGTTTGTCTTTCTTTATTTGGCTTTGCTGCCTGTAGTGCTTTGTGTTACCATATAAAAGTGTCAGGACCTTTAGACTACAGCTTTTAATCCTGACCCCTAGCTCCTGTCAAAAGAAAATAACTTTGATTTGGTTCGATTGTGGAAGCAGATAAATTATGCTAATGCCTTTAGATTTCTTTTCTTTTTTTAAATTTCAGATTAACTGACTTTCTTTCAAGATAAATAGATTTCATTCAAATCATTTCAACTGTTGCCTTAGCATTCCTTAGCGATAACACCTTCATGATGTCATTTCACATGATGAATAGAGAAAGCATGAGCTAAAGCTTCCTCCTGACATTGATGTTCTGGGCCATCTCTCAGTGGCCGCTGACCACATGTAACAAATCACTGACGCAAGCAACGGTGGTAATTATACACATGGTGCATTAATTCAAGCTACGAAGCAGGGGCTGAAGGCCTGTGACAAGCGTAGCTTCGCTGCTACCTCTTGTAGCAAGCGGTAGTACATTTTGGAGTCAACTCCACAAGAAATAAAACAAAATTAAAAGTTCCTTTTGTTATTAACTTTGCTCTTGGCTGCCAAGTATATCAATCAATTAGCTCACTTACCAACATTATAACAGAAGCGATAAATATGATCTGTTGTTCATGGTCTTGGTGTAATCCTTGAGGTCCATGGCCGGGTCAGAATAACCTACATCTACATGCCTCCACAATGTCTACTCAGACTTTATCGCAAGTTTGCCCAGTCGTACAGCACAATTTTTACAATCTGAATCTTGGGCCGACTTTTTCTTCTTTCTCTCTCTCTCTCTCGTGTCTAGATGCACAGACTTATGCAGGGGCGTATCACAGGAGCTAAGAATCATGCACGGGGCACCTTGCTCACTGCATGATGCCGCTAATATGAGCATACAGTTATGGCAAACTTCTTTCACAACCAGCTGCTCATGATCATCACCATTTTCTTTTTATGCCCATTGCATGACTGAGGCCAGCAATATCGGGTTACCCCTGTGATGTTAGCTGACTCCTTTCTATACCTACAGACTGCAAATTTCTGAGTGTCATAATGCCACCTAATCCGCTGCCACCAAGACATGGTTATCTCTATGCATTACATGACACACCCGACTGTAATTCTTCCTCTCAATATGCTTCCTAAAATGTGTTGCATTCTATTAAGTTTAACCTTTACATAACAAATACGGATATAAAGGGTATAACGAATTATTGCACGTAACGAAGGCAACCTAAAAATGTTCTCATCGATATCATCATTTCAGCTCATTTTTATTTTTTGATTATTTCGAGGAGGGCTGCCCTACGGCATAGCACAAAGAACTTATAAATATGAATGCAATCCTACATAATGCAGGAAAGAGCCCATTTTTATGTCCACTGCAGGACGAAGGCCTCTCCTGGCTATCTCCATTTGCCCCTGTCTTGCGTTAGCCGATTCCAGCCGATTCCAAGCCTGCAAATTTCCTAAATTCATCACGCCACCTAATTTCTTGCTGTCCTTGACTGCACTTCCCTCCATGTTACGTGTCTGACCAGCTCCATTTGTTGCCTCCTAATGTCAACTAGGATATCAGCTATCCTCGAGTGCTCTCCGATCCACACCGCTCTCCGCTCCCCGATATCAATGAGTAACAAATACATGCTTATAATGAATACTGGATAAAACGAGGGTATTTTGTGTCAGATGTGACTTGGTTATAACGACGTTCGACGAGCTGTATCTAATTTTGTTTATTCAGCAACCTTTGCAGGGAGCTGCAGTAGGATGGATTATGAAATAATGGCTATTGTAAAATTTGCTAGCAAACGAAACACAAGTATAAAATTTGCAGCTTTCAGGGAAACAAATATGCGACACGAACGAAAGAAATTTGCTTCGTTATTGGCGAAATTGTTCCGTCCATTTGGTGTACAAATGGATTCACATTTTTCCGAACCACGTAAGCATGCAACATTAATTATATGCATATACACGTTGCATTAAATATCTTTCAACTGGTAGCTTATGTCCTTGTTCCTAGCTCTGCAAGAACAAGAACACGAAAAGCAAGAATTGTCATTTACGCAACTGTAGCACTAAACTGCAAATGAAACCAAATATGGGTTTGCAATATTCAGTGTTTTCCATGTTGAGAAAAATGGGGGGAGGAAATTTGATTGTGCTCCATCATTCACATAACTGAGGGAATGGTTACTTTGTCCACATGCTTTCAGCAGCTACCATATTTACTTCGATCAAGCGCACACTTAAACAAGATACGAGCGCTACAATCGAGTATGAAATAAAACTGCAACGGTGACAAGCTATCATTGTTGGCATTAAAAATTGCTCTAATCGAAATCAAGCCACACATCAGTTCCAGCTTTAGAAGCTGCATCATCGATTATGCCCCCTTTACAAGTTAATTAGTACGCCATAGTCTTCAAAACATCCAAGAAATGTGTTATCTCAAGTGACATGTACGGCATCAAAAGATTAGATGCTACGCACTGTTAGGAAGTGATAAGAGGCCTCTGACAGCAATGATGTGTTATGTCCTTTCCGCTGTTCTTCGGAGGCAAACATTTTTCCAAGTAAGAAACAACTGTCACTATAATTTCTCTCTCACAATGAAAATAGTTATTTTTTCTTTATGGAAGTGAAAAACAGATGTGTGTTACAACCGAGGTCACATGAAAATCGAGTAAATACGATTTTCCTATTAAAGAAATGGGGGGGTTTTCACATTCGCAACTTACTAGACGGCAGTAAGAAGCGATCGAAAAAGCGATTGTGCCCCTGAGCTGTGTTGGCTCTCGGGAGATTATACTTAGTCACATCTGTGTGGTCGCCCACAGCAGTATCGCAGTGGCGAATGGGATTATAACGAAATGTATCCAGCACTGAGCAGACCGTTTGCACCGGATGTTAAATGCTAGGCTCGTTTCAATGACCCATGAGATGACATGCTGCGAAGTCAAAACAGGCCCGCCGATATCATTAAGAAGAGCCGCACTGTACCTATCTGGCTATTATATCTTTGCAATCATGAGAGGTATGCAACTCCTCTAGAAGTAGTTTGTGCAGTTTTAACTCTTGACGTTGGTACTCCAGCCTGAAACGCATTCTGTAACAATCTCCTCCCAACAGTGGGTCGACACATTCATAAAAGCAATTTTAAGGAAAGATATTTTAAAATGCATCCTTAATTGCACCAGATTACACAGATTTAGCATGCCCCTGGAATGTTCCTCAGGACAGTGTCAGGTGTCAAATTCCGCAATTATAATTTTATGCTAGCAGGTGTGGGTTCACGTCGTCAAACGTTCGTGCAAGGATGTATATTTGGAACACTCTCCTCCTTTTGCCTACGGCACAGTTATGAATTACTAATTGGCCTTAGCCTCTTGACTGCTATTGCTATTTTATCTTTAGCTAAAAGCAGCTGGGTCGTGTCTTACCAGGCAAGACTACACAGAGACTACAGGGAGGTTGATGTCGGAATTCGACCATTTTCCCCAATAATAATGCACTTTTCCGTTTTTCCATTGAGTCTCCATCACAAACTAGTTTTTTCACCAATCCCGGCCGCATATTGACGGGGGTGAAATGCAAAAACGCCTGTGTCCCGTGCATTGGGGGCACGTTACAGATCCCCAGCTGGTCAAAATTAATCCGGAGTCCCCCACTATGGCGTGCCCCATAATCAAAATCGTGGTTTTGGCACTTAAAACCCCAGAATTCAATTCAATTCTAGTCTTTTTACTATTCAATTGCTTTGTGGATGTTGGCAAATCTTTGCTATTGAGTTAGTGGTAAGACGAGATCCTTACACGTGTTGCTCACCACAACCCCCTGGTCAATCTCCTCTTGCGGGTACGTGTTACTGCTATCAAGCGAAACAGCAATTGGCGCATTGTACCTGTCAATGGCAAACTACCAGAATTATGGTCCTCGAAACCGAAGCCTGCAACGGTGCAGCACCAAGCATAGCCAGTGTGATAATCTACCACCTAAAGGCCCATCCTCATTCTTCGTGTTGTTGCAAGCAACCCTCGCCCAACCGCGGCACGTTTATTCGTGCTTTGGCTCCGTGCCAATATGGGACCGGGCTAGTTCGTGATCCGCGATGCAATTTCAGAGCACCGAAACTAGACAAAGGCAGAAAGAAAGCACTAATTTTTCCTGTCCTCATCTAGTTTCCGCACTGTGAACTTGTATCTGCACAGGTACCTCCGATCAGCCGTGATGTGCCGTCTGCCAGGTTTTGAACTACAGCCACTGCAAGTAAGCAGTAACTGCTTTTGTCTTGGCATGGGGTTGTAGGACGATTCTCCCCCCAGCAGCCCCACCCCTAGAGTCAGGCTCGGGCTTCTTACCAAAAAAGGCAAGTCAGCAGCGGTTGACATCGAAGAAAGACTTCTTGGGCACATTAGTGTACCATGTGGTTTGTTTAGAATACACTACCTTCGGGATTGGCCCACACTTTGAGACGGCACTATATCGCGGATTGGCCTGTATTTTTTCGTCGAGGAAAGCCACAATTCCTGATTTAGGCAAGTGCAATTTAAGCGAGAACACCTGGGTTCCACTTCAGCCCGTTTGCGCTAATTATGCATTATTACTGCTCCATACATAGCTCTACACTAACTTGGTGCATGTTTTTTATTCTAAGCTTCATTCGACACCTTTTTTCATCCTACGTGCACACCAGGACTAAAATCGTCTAATTTGACGAGACGAACCCCAAATCGACCTGATGTTGCCAAAGAAGACCCAGCCATCAAACACCGGGGTGGGTTAGCCGGTGGCCATGAGTGCCGAACTAATGACCGCCAGCCGAGTCAGGTTGGACGCTCTGACCGCTGGGTCACGACATCGCTTTTTTTTTTTTTTTTGACAATGAGGCGTTTAATGGCGAGGACATGACTTGAGTGATGAGGCTGCACCACTAAAAGTGCAAGGAGAAGTCCCGGTAGAGAAAATTTGTGCACACTTCGATCTTGCAGCTCGAGCCTGCCGCACAGAGTCCCTTGTGAGGCGGGTCCAGGTGAAAGACGACGCTGTACAAGCTCGACGCCGAAGTGTCGATCTTCGCCTTGAGCTGACCGCTGAAGTCCCAGTGGTAGAGGTTCGGCTCGCCCCCGCCCGCGACCACCATGTCGTCGTAGAAGTGGGCCACGTGCGCGGGCCTCGCGAGATCGGTCAACGGCGTCGCCGGCGACGACGTGGGGACGTGCCAGATGCAGAGGGTGGGACCGCCGCCACACAAGAGCCACTCGTCGCCGGCTTCCAGCGCGACGCAGCCGATCCACTTGCCGAAGCGCGGACGCTGCAGTTCCTCCTGCTTGAACGGTTCGATGTGGAACACCTCGCGTTGAAGACTGCGCACGTCCCAGCAGAGAACGGCGCCGTCCTCGCCCGCCGAGTACAGCTGGGTGTTGTTCGACGCCAGGGCGAGGTCGTGAACGTAGTCCGTGTGCCTCGCGAGCGTCGACAGCAGCGTTCTCGTCTCGACGTCCCAGACGTAAATCTTGTTGTCTCCGCAGCCGGCGATGAGGAGCCTCTGGTCCGAGTCCTTACCGGAGAGAACCAGGGCGTTGACTTCGGGTTGGACGATGCTCTCGCCCTGCGGTATGCTGAGGGCCCAGCACTTCTCGGCCGTCCTCCTCTTCAGCTTGTCCCAGTTCCAGGCGAATATCTCCCCGCTGGCTCCGCTGATCAAGAAGTCGTCGCACATGACAAGGGCGAAAATACTGCCCGAGTGCGCCGCGAACTTGTAGAAGGGTTCCCTGGAGTTTTCCTCGTCATCGCCGGACAAGAAGTTGGACGCTACGAAGACCGCAATCTCCCCGTAGCTGCTCGCTGCCACGAGGTACTTGTTGCAAGGGGAAAAACACTGCGCGTATATCACAGTGTAATACTTGCGCAAGTTTTCCATGATGCTGGTGTGGGTTCGGCAGCAAGTCCAACCATTCAAAACGGTGAACCAGAAATCAGAGAACCATAGAACAAGGACTGTACTATGACCGAACCAAACAACTCGCACCAGCGCGTCCGCCACGGCGCGCTTGAATAATGTGGCGGCATCTCGTTTACAAACGAAGCAGTAGCAAGGACCGCAGAGAGTGTGACCTCCGAGAACTGCGCAAATTATGTAAATGGCAGTCTTGAAGGCCATGCAAAAACTGTGCGCTTAGGTTGCTGTGACTTTTCTCAGGTAGCGCTAAATACAAAACTTAATTAATTTAATGTTGGAGAGGTGTCGCGGCAGTCGTTGACCGCTGCGTCAGCCGCCTCTGCGGTGTGGAGCATGCAACTCGACTACTCGACCACAGAACACCCATACAAACTACCCGCCTTCAAAATTGCCTATTCAGGCAATTTTGAAGAAGGCCTGGAGGTCAATCATGACGCTTCCTGCAAATTTACAAATGCCCCTTGACATCGAAAATAACAATGATCGCTAATGCAAACTTCAGTGCTAACGATCATCGCCGGCACATTGAATTAACAGAAGTCATGGGTCAGGACGCTTGCAGATGGGGCCCCAAGACCTGCCATGACTTATCTAGGAACGTAGTTTTCTGTATGTCGGATCGAATCCCGGCCCCGGCGGCCGCATTTCGATGGAGGCGAAATGCAAAAACGCCCGTGTGCTTGCGTTGTAGTGCACGTTAAAGAACCCCAGGTGGTCAAAATTAATCCGGAGCCCTCCACTACGGCGTGCCTCATAATCAGAACTGGTTTTGGCACGTAAAACCCCAGAAAGAAGAAGGCGCCGCTGCTTGTAGTCTGATGGCGCGCCTTAATTCGACCTCGAGCACCGTGTTCCAGCTCACATTGCACGCGACGGTACGTGTTTCGTGATGGTATTCGCACTTATGACATATCTCGTACTCTGCATAATCAAACAAGCCTAAGAAGAACGAAGGTCGCAAATTGTTCATACAATTATGGGTGCATACTGCGAAGCCCCTATGAAGGCATAGAACACAGTGCGCAAGACACGCATAAAATTTAAGGTCCCTGAATTATCCGTAATTGATCGTAATTACCGCACGCGGGCGTTGTTAATAAAGTCGTACAGAAAAAGAAGCCTCGCGGGCGAATTGACCGCAACCCCCGCCACTGTCACGGCCACACCCATTTTTTTATTTTTTCTGCTTTCTTGAACATTGCTTGATAGCTGGTGTGAGAGACGTCAGAGACGTGCCTTGTGGGCTTTGTGAGTTTTCGCGCGCACGAGTGCGGCTTCCTTGGAGTTTTCGAACACGTGGAAAAACCACGTCTCACGAACCACCTTTGCAGGCTGGGTTTTGTTCGAAACAGGGTTTTGCCAAACCCCACCCCCAGGGGGGGAGGAAGGGCACAGCGGGGTTTGCGAGGCCTCCCCCAGGCGCACACCCTGTGGAAAGCCGGGCGCCTGGCCGGGGTGCACCTGTACCCATTTTTACCGGTGGGTGTCCGGCGGTGGGTTTCGAACGAACCACCTCCCGCAGCCGAGTCGGACGCCCTAACCGTTAGACCACGGCTGCGGTGAAGGTTCGGGCGCTCTGCGCCCGCATTTAACAGCATCGAAGCCATGAAGTTCGGTCGTGTGATGATGATCTGCAGACGCGTAACAATACTTAATGCGATTCCCATCGATACAAATGACAACATTCATCCGCAAACACCGCACCTGTAAAAGGCGGCGATACAGGCGAAACAAGAAGTAAAAGAAAACCTGCATACACTAGCTAAACGGTCGGTAATAATTAATAGCCCTCACACTTCATATCACGGTATGTATATGACAATACACTCGAAGTCACAGCTAATCACGGTGCTCGAAGTTTTCGAGCAGTGTGACCAGGGTGGCCAGCGTTCAAACGCCACGGTCGGCCCGTTAAACCTCCTTGGCCGGCCCTAGGCGAGGTTCTCAGTTGCCTAACCAGATGGCACCACACGCTATGCCGCCGCCACGACCTAGCCGCGGCCAGGCCCGCTTGAACGTATTTCAGCCACCCTGTGAAGTTTTTATCACGTAGCAAATTACAACGCTAGAGGATAAGGAAAAAACGAATGAGGAGAAAAAAAAAAAACTAAATAACAACAACAACGTCGTGGTCAGGCTGAGTGCCGTCGAGCTTGCATGTCTACAAACGCAGTCACGCAATCGGAGTTTACAGCAAGTAATTAATGTGTCCGCTGCTAAAGTTCGGCCGTGCGGCATTTCGCCCCGACGATATTGTTGTGGGGTGTGTGCTGTATTTTTAAAGTCCCGGCTCACTGGGCTTAAATAGCAGATCTATATCGACAACACAACATGTGTGTTGAAAACTGTCTTCACATTTTGGCAAACGTTTTATGTTTCAAACCTTATTGGTAAAAAACAAGTCTGCCTTTCTTTTTATGCAAAAGAAGCCTCGCGGGCGATACTGACCGCAACCCCCGCGACAGTTACGGCCACACCCTTTTTTTTTTTTTTTTTCTGTTTTACCTGTCAGACAGACGCAGCAGAGGAACTGCATTGTACTATGCCGGGACAGCAACGATAAGGTCAGGATTTCTTGAAATCCTTTGACTCAAGGCGCTCGACGAGGCGAGGGCACGAACGTACAACCACCCGAAGGTGGGACCACCACAGAATAAACTGCGGGAACCACAGAAGCAACCTGTGAAAACCTGTGAACCACGTGACAGTATCACGACGTATCGAGGACCACCTTTTCAGGCTAGAACAGTTCGAAACTATTGAGCTACAGGAATAGCCCAAGGGCGGGGTTTGCGAGGCCTCCCCCAGACGCACACCCCAGAAAGAAAGCCGGGCGCCAGGCCAGGGTCACGTCTGTACCCATTTTATAACCGGTTGGGTCTCCGGCGGCGGGTTTCGAACGAACCACCTCCCGCAGCCGAGGTGGACGCCCTAACCACTAGACCACGGCTGCGGTGATCACCACAACATCACACGTCGCAACTTATATGAACCACAGTTGCATATGCTTCCGTAACTGCTTTCAGTCGATTTCGTTTCCAATCGAGCTCGTTTTCAATCGATTTCATTCATTAATTGACGTGCGACAACTCGGTTTTCTGTACACTGGCCGGTTCCGCTACGAACAGCCTGGGCGAGTCGCCGTTAGTTGTAGGTTAATGAATCAATGGGACGTGATTTACCTAACCGTTGCTTGTCAACGAGACATCACAAAATGAGTGACAAGTGACAACTACTCTGATGACAGCGGTATAACAGCGGTTACCAAGTTAACGAGGACGCGATTCGACATATCACGCAGTAGTTTCGCTTTGCTTAACCGGATGGCAGCACCTACGCCGCCTACACTGGCCAAAATTTCGGCTGCTCGCTCGCATGCGTTGATCATGCAAGCGGTGTGTTTCCTGCTTTCAATGTCGTTTCCGCCGCATTCAACCAACAAAAGCATAGTCTTTAAGATCCGCACTACTTAAACAGTGAAGTGCGAATTATTTAGTTGATTTTCATCAAACTGAAGATCTTGCAGAAGCAAATGTCTTGGCAGAAGGCTTTCAAAATGAAATCGCAATATTTTTCTTTGCGCGCGCACCTCTGCTGAATGACGCTACATGTGACTTCAACCCTGAATTTCTCCATACATAGTTTGAAGACAGCGTGCTCGATTTTGCAAATCACTTAAACCTGCGACGCAAAGTACGTTAACAAGTACCATAGACGTACTATAGACATGTACAACGTAGTAAATCACATTATCAGAACCTTTCAGTTGAAGTTAATAATGATATATATTATTCTCTCGCAAAATAAAGCCATGATTGAAATGGCTTTGTCTAGCGTATTCGATTAGTCGTTTCAGAGCGTTCGGGCAGTGCCATCAAGATCGTAAGAAACAGTTTTACTATAAAAGTGGATGTAGTATCAATGATTATACTTTATTATCGCAATTGAAACCTGTTTATACTCACACTAAAGCCTAGTTACTGCCTTTCAAACCTTTAAAACGGTGCTACGTCGCCCTGTAACCACCACTAAATAGGCGCCGTGTGAGCGTGACGTATTTCGATTCCCTGTGCGTTTGTTTATTTGCACTGTACTGTGACGAACTGTGTTTTATGTTTTCCCTCTCTTTACTTTATACGCCTCACTTTATTTTCTTTCTTGTTTTTCGACATCTCCTGTGGCGTTGACAAACGCCTGCCCTGCGTCAAAAGGGATCAGGACCACTCACGTAATTACTTACTACAGTAGCAAGGACAGCAGAGAGTGTGACCTCCGAGAACTGCGCAAATTATGTAAATGACAGTCTTGAAGGCCATGCAAAAACTGTGCGCTTAGGTTGCTGTGACTTTACTCAGGTAGCGCTAAATACAAAATTAATTCATTTAATGTTGGAGAGGTGTCAGCGTCAGCTGCCTCTGCGGTGTGGAGCATGCAACTCGACCACTCGAGACTCAATTGACCACAGAACACCCATACAAACTACCCGACCAGGCGATATTGAAGAAGGCCTGGAGGTCGACCATGACGCTTTCTGCAAATTTACAAATGCTCCTTGACATCGAAAATAACAATGATCGCTAATGCTGAGAAACTTCAGTGCTAAAGATCATCGCCGGCACGTTGAATTAACAGTTCTAGTCATAGGTCACGTCGCTTGTAGAGCTGCGACACGGTGCACGTGGTTGAAGGGGCCCCAAGACCTGCCATGACCTATCTAGCAACCTAGTTTTCTGTATGTCGGCGCCGCAGCTTGTAGTCTGATGGCGCGCCTTAATTCGAACCTCGAGCACCGTGTTCCAGCTCATATATTGCACGCGACTGTACGTGTTTCGTGATGGTATTCGCCCTTATGTCATATCTCGTACTCTGCATAATCAAACAAGCCTAACAAGAACGAAGGTCGCAAATTGTTCATACAATTATGGGTGCATACTGCGAAGCCCCTATGAAGGCATTAAAAAAATAATTAAAAAAAACTTTATTAAGACTTGAAGGAACCTGCAGGAAATGCAGGAACCGTCACAAGAATTGCTGTGAGTACAAGTTCAATTTTGAGGCTAAGTAGAACACCAATGAGCAAGACACGCATAAAATTTAAGGTCACTGGATTATCCGTAAGCGATCGTAATTACTACACGCGGGCGTTGTTATGAAAAAAAAAAAAAAAAAAAAGGTCGGTACAGAAAAAGAAGCCTCGCGGGCGAAATTGACCGCAACCCCCGCCACTGTCACGGCCACACCCAATTTTTTTTTTTTTTCTTCAGCATTGTATCGTTTCAGCAATAAATCGAGGCTGTATTGAACTTTGCTTGACGAGAGACGCGCCATGTGGGCTTTGTGAGTTTTCGCGCGCACGAGTGCGGCTTTCTTGGAGTTTTCGAGCACGTGGTTTCAACCACGTATCACGAACCACCTTTGCAGGCTGGGTTTTGTTCGAAACAGGGTTTTGCCAAACCCCACCCCAAGGGGGGAGGAAGGGCGCAGCGGGGTTTGCGAGGCCTCCCCCAGGCGCACACCCTGTGGAAAGCCGAGCGCCTGGCCGGGGTGCGCCTGTACCCATTTTTACCGGTGGGTGTCCGGCGGTGGGTTTCGAACGAACCACCTCCCGCAGCCGAGTCGGACGCCCTAACCGTTAGACCACGGCTGCGGTGAAGGTTCGGGCGCTCTGCGCCCGCATTTAACAGCATCGAAGCCATGAAGTTCGGTCGTGTGATGATGATGTGCAGACGCGTAACAATACTTAATGCGATTCCCATCGATATAGATGACAACATTCATCCGCAAACACCGCACCTGTAAAAGGCGGCGATACTAGGCGAAACAAGAAGTAAAAGAAAGCCTGCATACACTGGCTAAACGGTCGGTAATAATTAATAGCCCTCACACTTCGTATCACGGTATGTATATGACAATACACTCGAAGTCACAGCTAATCACGGTGCTCGAAGTTTTCGGGCAGTGTGACCAGGGTGGCCAGCGTTCAAACGCCACGGTCGGCCCGTTAAACCTCCTTGGCCGGCCCTAGGCGAGGTTCTCAGTTGCCTAACCAGATGGCACCACACGCTTTGCCGCGGCCATCACCTAGCCGCGGCCAGGTCCGCTTGAACGTATTTCAGCCACCCTGCGAAGTTTTTATCGCGTAGCAAATTACAACGCTAGAGGAGAAGGGAAAAACGAAAAAAAAAAAAAAAAAAAAAAAACGTTACGTCGTGGTTAGGCTGACTGCCGTTGGGCTTGCATGCCTACAAACGCAGTCACGCAATCGGAGTTTACAGCAAGTAATTAATGTGTCCGCTGCTAAAGTTCGGCCGTTCTCGCTCCGACAATATTGTTGTATGTGTGCTCTATTTTTAACGTCCCGGCTCACTGGGCTTGAATAGCAAGCAGATTGTTGAAAACTGTCTTCACATTTTGGCAAACGTTTATGTTTTCAACCCTATTGGTAAAAAACAATTCAGCCTCATTTTCTTTTTGGCAAAAGAAGCCTCGCGGGCGATACTGACCGCAACCCCCGCGACAGTTACGGCCACACCCTTTTTTTTTTTTTTTTTTTTCTGTTTTACCTGTCAGACAGCCGCAGCAGAAGAACTGCTTTGGACTATGCCGGGACAGCAACGATAAGGTCAGGATTTCTTGAAATCCTTGACTCAAGGCGCTCGACGAGGCGAGGGCACGAACGTACAACCACCCGAAGGTGGGACCACCACAGAATAAACTGCGGGAACCACAGAAGCAACCTGTGAAAACCTGTGAACCACGTGACAGTATCACGACGTATCGAGGACCACCTTTTCAGGCTAGAACAGTTCGAAACTATTGAGCTACAAGAATAAGCCCAAGGGCGGGGTTTGCGAGGCCTCCCCCAGACGCACACCCCAGAAGGAAAGCCGGGCGCCAGGCCAGGGTCACGTCTGTACCCATTTTATAACCGGTTGGGTCTCCGGCGGCGGGTTTCGAACGAACCACCTCCCGCAGCCGAGGTGGACGCCCTAACCACTAGACCACGGCTGCGGTGATCACCGCAACATCACACGTCGCAACTCATATGAACCACAGTTGCATATGCTTCCGTAACTGCTTTTAGTCGATTTCGTTTTCAATCGAGCTCGTTTTCAATCGATTTCATTCATTCGTTGACGTTCGACAACTCGGTTTTCTGTACACTGGCCGGTTCTGCTACGAACAGCCTGGGCGAATATCGCATTATTGGCACGTGATTTACCTAACCGTTGCTTGTCAACGAGACATCACAACAGTGAGTGACAAGTGACAACTACTCTGATGGCAGCGGTATAACAGCGGTTACCAAATTAACGGGGACGCGATTCGACATGTCACGCAGTAGTTTCGCTGGCAGCACCTACGCCGCCTACACTGGCCAAAATTTCGGCTGCTCGCTCGCATGCGTTGATGATGCAAGTGGTAATGTGACGTGTTTCCTGCTTTCAAGGTCGTTTCCGCCGCATTCAACCAACAAAAGCATAGTCTTTAAGATCCGCATTACTTAAACAGTGAAGTGCGAATTATTTAGTTGATTTTCCTCAAACTGAAGCTCTTGCAGAAGCAATGTGTTGGCAGAAGGTTTTCAAAATGAAATCGCAATATTTTGCTTTGCGCGCGCGCCTCTGCTGAATGAGACTACATGCGACTTCAGCCCTGTCCTCCATGAGCGCTGTTATAAAAATTTATCCATACATTACTTTATAGACAGCGCGCTCGATTTTGCAAATTACTTAAAGATATGACGCAAACTACGTTAACAAGTACCATAGACGTAAAACGTAGTAAATTACATTATCATAACCTTTTAGTTGAAGTTGATAAGGATATTTTATATTCTCGCAAAATAAAACCGTGATTAAAATGGCTGTGTCTAGCGTATTCGATTGGTTGTTTCAGAGCGTTCCGGCAGTGCCATCAAGATCGTAAGAAACAGTTTTACTATAAAAGTGGATGTAGTATCAATGATTATGCTTTATTATCGCAATTGAAACCTGTTTATACTCTCACTAAAGCCTAGTTACTGCCTCCCAAACCTTTAAAGCGCTGCTACGTCGTCCTGTAATCACCACTCAAATGGGCGCCGTGTGAGCGTGACGTATTTCATTTCTGACGCACAACGCAACCAGCCCATTCGCCGTTCGATTCCCTGTGCGTTTGTTTATTTGTGTGTGTGTGGGGCTGTCGCGCGATGTGAAGGCGAAAACGGTGGCCGCATTCTCGCGCGTTTGTGTGTCTCGCTTTGCAGCTGGCGGTCGTTAATCTGAGAACATCCACCGTGATTTAAGCCAAGCTACGCGAAGGTAGTGGCAAGGGACGCAGTCGTAGGACCACACCAACCAACTGAGGAGAGGACGCCAAAATGTCTGGCACCGACTCTGGAATTGAGACTGGAAGCGAAAGCAACGGCAGCACATCGATGTCCGTCGGTTCTCCGCCCAGGCTGAACGCCGACAACGTAAGAACGTAGCGCTGATCACCTAGAACCATTTAGAAGTTCTATTTATTATTAAGCTTTGTTAATTAGGCCGTCAGAAGGCTGAGCACAGTGTTCGCGCTTGCGTTATGTAAGCACTACAGGTGTAGGTGTAGTGCTTTATGTAAATTGTCCACCGGTCGGCGTCATATTTCGTTCTTCTTAAAGCGATCCATTGCTTATTCTTTGTAATACAGCAGCGATCGCACGTCTCATTCTTTTGCTCTCGCTTTTGAGTCCCAAATATTAGTCGCGCATCGCAGTTGACCTGAGAAGTTGATTTCAGAGTTGTACAACATATATACATGGTCAGTACGTCGCCCGAAGCCCTTCACGCTTATTGTAGCGTTGTTTGCTGCATCTAAACCAGAGCAGACGTACTGTAACTTTTTGAAATGCGTTTACTTGGTTGTGCCACTTTAAAGTCATCCACCTGACGTCTCCCGTCAAGTACGCGCGCAGCGACCACATTTTCTCTCGTTATCTGTGCAACTTTATTGCGTTAGTATGGCAGTACTTTAGATCAGTGGCTTTTCGATGGTAACGCAATGAAGTGCAGATATTCGCCTTCCAATGAGAAAGTGAGCCGGGGGAGAGAGGTTCCAGATCTCGACAGTCACTATAAACGTATGTGATTGGCCGTAAGAGAACCCTTTCCGATGCAGTTCTTCAACGTCAGCTTGATAGACCTGATAAGTTTCTCGTAAAAACCGCCCCACCCACAGTGCATGGTCAGCGATGAATTCCCATTTTATGTAATGGCTAGCAATGTAGTCAAAACCTTCATTTCTCAATGACTGCCACAGTGTTGAAAGCTCTCTCTTGCTCTTCTGGAATGCTAAGGCGTTGTGTGAATATACAACAGAAGGAAGTCCTCGCCACGACACAAAGCGTTGGAAAGCATTGAGAAAGCTTGTCGTGGTCATGTCTTCGACTAGTTCGAGGTGGACAGCTCGAATCACGGCGCACGTGAGCAGGCAAACATACACTTTGGCGTAGTCACCTAGATGTTTAATGTGGAGGGGACCGGCGAAGTCTAGTCCTGTTACATGAAAGGGTTCAGAAGCGGTTACTCTTTCAGCTGGTAACGGTGCAGTTACTTCGGAGAAAGGTTTGACATTGTAGCGTTGGCACACGATGCATCCTCTGATGACCTTCTCGACTAGCTGCCATCGTCGTAACATTCAAAATCTTTCTCTTATTTGTACAAGTGTATCCCGAAGTCTTTCTATCGGTTAGGATCGCCGATAATCCAGTACAGTGCAATCGTTGAGTCAGTCCGAAACTGCACTGATGTTATGTCCTCGGCTAGCTCTTGATGCAGGTACTCGGCACATTCGAGCTGAGACAAGACAGGCTAGCGGTTCGAGTCTGGCATTCGAGTCTGGCAAGGCTTATCTCCTTCATCGGCACCACCCTGGACTTGCACAAGACCAACAATGCACTTTTGTCGTTCGTACTTCCTGCTGTGCAAATGTTGCAAACATAGGCTGACTGCAGCATAGGCTGACTTACTGGTGTCAGAGAAAAAGTGCAGTGCGTATTTGTCGCCAAGTCCATGTTGGTAGAACTGGGGAATTTCAATATCACACAGCTGTGGAAGTTCATTGCACCAATTCTTCCATTTGGGTAGAGCGTCCATTGGCAGCTGTTCTTCCCAGTCAACACTTTTTCTCCAAAGGTTTTGAAAACAGATCTTCATCCTTATTGTGAAAGGAGTCAGCATACTGAGAGGGTCGTATAGGTGAGAGGTTGTCTGTAGCATGAACCGTTTTGTGTCAGTTCTTTGTTGAACAAACTCCGTAGCGTTTCCCGGACTAAACGACAGTACGTAAGTGTCAGGATGCCATACCAATCCCAGGACTTCCAGTACTCCTGTCAGTTGTCCAAGAGGTAACTTCGGCGTTTACTTCGATTGTGGGCCAAGAACGTGTGGGTTGTTCGACGCCCACTTGTGTAGCTTCACAGAGGCACTTGCGAATATATCGATGGCTTCTGTCCGCAGCTTGGACGTGTCTTCGACGGAGTCCGTTCCTGTTGAAATGTCGTCAACATATACGGAACCCCACAGCTTTTCTGTAGTTTCGGGGTAAGCAGATGATGCTTGCTCAAGGTGATGACAGATGGTCACCGCCAAAAGAAAGGGATTACAGATCGTGCCGAATGGTATTCTGGTCATACGTCGGATGCCAACGGTTGACCTGGCCTGGGCCCTTTCTCTAAACACAGGTAGCATAAAGCGTCTTGGTATGTGCTAGTGGTGCTTATTTGCAGAAACGCTTTTTCGATGTCTGCTACTAAAGCAGTGCAATGTTTTCTGAAGCGAAGTAGCAGCGCTATGGGATCAGCATTGAGATTTGTGTCCGGAGTACAGGCTGTCATTGAGAGAGAGTTCTTTTTCATGTGGAAGAAGCATCGAAGGCCACCCTCACTCTTATTGTACGACCCTCTCGGATTACTGCATGGTGTGGCGTGTAATGCACTGGGTTTTCTGTTTTTCTTTTGGAATTCCAGCTTGATCATTGTCGGTGAAGTAATAACCTTGGTGCTAGAGCTTGTCGGTAAAGTCTATCCTTGATTGTGGAATGGATTGGTCACAGATCTTGATAGTGACGAGAGCTTCAATCAACAGTGACTTGCAACTATGCACTGAACTCAGAGTGACAGACACGCACCGGAAAGACCTCTCGTAATGAGGCCCTCCAAAATATCCTACTGTAAGACACTCGTGATCGAGTAATTGACAATTTAGTTTCTCAGCCAATTACCCGGTCACAAAATTGCGCAGGCTGCTTCCATCCAATAAAACGCGAACCAGCGCTTCACTTTCCTGGCCGGCTGCCCAAGCAACAGCTGTTTGGAGGTATACGAGCCATTTGGAAGTGCCAGTTCCAGTCATCTCGAGTTGTACCTGTTTAAGGCTCATTCGAAACTTTGGGCAACAGCGCAAACAGATGACCACAAGAAGGGAGACACATACACACAAGCGCTTGTGTGTACGTGTCTCCCTTCTTGTGGTCGTCTGTTTGCGCTGTTGCCCAAAGTTTCAAGATGTACCAACTCGCCCAAAAAAAAGTATTGATAAGGCTCATTAACACTAGGCCGACACGACACCGATTTCGGTCTGCTGACTGTTGGCGACAGCAGTTTACAGGATGGAAAACGCTGTGGCCAACCGTTTAAAGGAAGGAAGACCAAAATGAGCCTTTAGGGAATGTTTGGCCAGTGCTTCCACCACCTCCCCTTTCCTCCGAACTGTGGCGTGCAATGAACGGGTTCGTTTGACGTCGACAGTGACGTATGGTTGAGTGATTCCTGAAGCTGACGTATATGGTATTGAGCTTCGCAGACATCACGGTGGCTCATTCATTGTAGTCCACAACCCGCTCAAACTCTGCTTCAGCTTCCGTGGTAGACAGCAGAGGTACGATGTCGGAGTCAGTTGCCCTAAAGTCGGTGTGAAGATGATAGAGGTGTTCGCTAAGGATGCAAAGCTGCTCTTCTGTAACGCTGTCTTGGCTAAGCGTTGATTCGATATTGTTAATAAGCCGCATTAGCTGCGATCTCTCGGCTTTGCACTTGAGCTTGAGCGCTTCCATGCTTTGACTTCGCGGTGAGCAGCCAAAGGTCAGTATGATGAATTGGTAGACCGGAAGGCGATTACCTTGCACCCATGTGGTTCGCTGTTTCGGTGAGTTTCGGCACCACTTGTAGGAAATCAAGCCTCCTGATGTGTAGTAAAAGGGGTTTTATTAAGAATAAACAATCAAATGACTCTGTGGGTAGCTGCTGTTGCACGTGGTCCGAAGCACGCGCGAACTTCGTCCCCTTCTTCGTCACTCTCGTTCCAACAATGTTGACAGATGTCGATGTACAAATGCATGCTCTCGGAATACCAAAGAGACTGTAATAGCTACACAAAACACCTTTCCGGAAGAAGTAAGGAATTAAAGACAGACTGAACACTATGATCCGAGCAGAATTTTAGAAACAAGCAATTACAAACACTGCACAAATTTCTAGTTTTTCCATTGCTCCTGTGCACCACTTTCTTACCTTTTTTTCTTTTTTTTTCATTATACCCCACGTTATAGATAAATGCATTGGTGTTCCAGTCAAGATTGCCCCAAACTTTTATAGCAGGTCTGTGCAACGTAAGTGTGGCCAACAAGCGTATCTTTAGTTGCTCATGGCCAAGGTGGTTGTTGGGTGCGGCAATCAGTGCACTGCTATATCTTGAGAAAACTACAACTTTGCCACTAAGCACACTATGCCAAATTAACCGTTGCTGGCATCAAGTACACTAAAACGAAAGTAGCGTGGCAGCATGGGATGTTTTTTGGGGAATTAATGTACAAGAAAGATGCTCGACGGCTGAATCCATTCATTAACCTTTGAATGGTGGACCATATAAATACCCGAAAAAAAAATCAAATTTTCTATATGAATCTGCAAAATGCATCAAGAATTCTCATAATCAACAAAAAGAAAATATATTTTGCAGAAACTTTTTCAGCAGCCGGAGGCAAACCGGAAGTGGGTTTCACCCCAAGTCGCCTATGGTTTCGTTTTGGAATTTGTATAGACATCTCTCGTCATATGTGAACCATAGGTGCACATTTAATTTGCTTTATGTTGCGCGTGTGACACCACTGCAGCTGGAGATCTTACATCGGCCTGTCTCCTCTGTACATGCTTTCGAAAGACAGTGAGTCGTGTGCCAACTTCATCTTCCTCGCCCTGTGTTCCTGCTCTAAACCAACAAATGACGCATGCTGCCTCTCATTCAGTGTTGGCCGAAGGCATTTAGCCTGGAAGTTCGTGCTCAATATCGAAACTCGGCAAGAAAAAAAAAACTTTTCTGGTATGTTGCCTGTAGGCAACATTCGTCAATAAAGGGTAAATCACCTACAGTGCACAACCTTCTTATCTTTGTTATTGTTAAATCTTTTGTCATTGTTCCCCGCATGGTAAGAAAATGCATTGAGCAGTGAACGCTGTCATCGGTTGTTGAAATTTGAACCCACGAGTCAAGTTGATTCACTATTTGTGGATGTAATGCGGCACATTTCAGAATAATTGCTTGTGCTTGCTTACATTCGAGAATGTACAACAGTACTTGCATTGCGCAAGCAGTTGGATTAGGTAAAGCTTTCTTGCTGTGGAATCCAACAGTAGGTGCATCTCGTGCTGAATGATAGCTCGAAAACAGATATAATCTGGTGAAAAACGGTCACCAGCAAAGAACAAAGTAATGCATGCATTACAATAGAAACAAGTAATCAACTAGTCATTTAAAGCTTCCTGACACTTGCCAATAGCTTTTCTAGGGTTTTTGGAGGGTCCAGACCTTCATTTAATGAAAAACAAAAATGAAGGGTCAGAAATGCCATGTCTGTCATGTCAAGCACCCAGTTCCAACACTTCGGATCAGAACCGATACTATGTCACGAAAGTGTGACAGCCAGTCCAGAAGGGGTTATACCTTCTTGACCGGTGGTCTGATTGTGTTGCTTGCAGGATCAGGTTGAGCCGCAGGATGAAGAAGTAGGCGAGCCAGCCGCTCCCTTCTTCCGCAGCGTTCAGCCCTTGGCCGTGCAGTGCCTCGGCGCCATGGCGACGGAGTCGTCGTCCTCGTTGCACGGCCATGGCACCATGGAGGACGGCGACTCGTCCTCGCCACGTGCCTGGCTCGGCAAGATACGCATGCAGCACAGGCGCGCCTACAGGTGGCGTCACTTACCAGGCAACGGCTCCGCCTTCAGGAACATCATCGGTGAGATGTGAAGCGGTCACTCGATTGCTCCGTCTTGTGGCGCAGTTTGACTGGTCACTTCGGAGCACTCTGGTGGCATTATGAAACATAGCAAGTAAACACAATGGGGGCAAGCGAAGCTTGTCCTGGGTGCACCTAAACTAACCGTGATGCGGCGGCGGCAGAGAGAACGACATCACTCACGGTATGCCCGCAGTGCGACGTTGTCGCTTGCGTTCGATGTGCCGCCGAGTTTGCGTTCGCCGGCATGGCGAACATGGTTACCTGTATATATCTGGTACTTGCAGGTGCAACTGCATTAAGTATGCACCAACTAAGCCTTCTGCATGTCAAAAGTACATGTAAGATATATTCCGACTAGGCCCTCTGCAAGTCTTTTTCATCATCATCATCAGCCTATATTTATGTCCACTGCAGGACGAAGGCCTCTCCCTGCAATCTCCAATTACCCCTCTCTTGCGCTAGCCGATTCCAACTTGCGCCTGCAAATTTCCTAATTTCATTACCCCACCTAGTTTTATGCCATCCTCGGCTGTGCTTCCCTTCTCTTGGCAACCATTCTGTAACTCTAATGGTCCACTGGCTATCATTAGACTGGACTGGACGGTCCATGCCTATCATTAGGCATGGAACTGCCCAGCTCCATTTTTTTCTCTTAATGTCAGTTAGAATATCGGCTATCGGTAAGTCCTTTGAGGTATTACTAAATTTGTACTAGACTGTTTTAAATGCCCTATTGTGAAAATAAGCGGGCGTTGTAGTAATACAATTGTAACTCAATATAACAAACACGGGTGCAACAAAGTAAATCTAAGCTGTTCTATCACTGATATCAGTATGTAACAAATATATACTTATAACGAATACCAGACTTAATGAACATATTTTTGTCTGAAATGTGACTTTATTATAACGGGGGGGGGGGGGGGGAGTTTCAAATGTAATTGTGCTTAGCGAAATGTTCTCTTTCTTTGTTAACTTTGACGATATCCTTCTTTTTCGTAAGAACATACCAAATAAGTGCCATTCTTGTACGATGCCTGCCTGTGGTGATCAAATTTTTGGCTCACCATGCTAGAGCACTGCTTATGTCCATATGAAAGTGTCTATGCAATGTCACAGAGGTCAGATCATTGCTTTTTTTTTTTTTTTTTTCAATTGCAATTAAATTTGATCTTATTCTCGTAAAGGTTCCGAAGCCTGCTGTTCTAAGGTGTTCAATCTCGACCCTCGCACGCTTGATTGTAAGCCCTAGTGTCACTGAAGATTTGAACGGCTGTTGTCTTTGTTTCAGGTGAGCGCAAGCTACGCATAGCAGCCATCACAAACCAGATCCCACTAGGTAAGCTTTCACAACATAGACGGCAGTAGCAGTTATAATAGACAAAACTTTTATTGAGCCAGATTTTTCGCACTGGATGGAAGCATGCGATCCCACCGTGCTGATGCATCATCTGCCAGCTGGAAAAGGACAACCACGGGAAAAATGTATGGGAGGAAACCAGCATCTGCTGTAAATGGTTTGAGAAAGCACTGTGTGGAGCGTCGTGTTTTCTCAAACCATTTACACCACATACTGGTTTTCTCCCAGTACTGGTGGTCTGTAGTAGCTTGCATAGCGTCAGTGGAGGAATACTACAGTCCAGACAATCTTTCCGACGAAATTTCAAGGAGTGAAGCGGGCGGTGCGGAATAGTAATTAAACAACTCTTATTTGCCGTACAAGGTTTCCAGAGATGTTTGTGTGCTCTAATGATTTTTTTTTATGCATTTCACATCATAAACATTTGAGCCACATTGGTACTGTTAAAAAAAAGAAAGAAAAAATTCTAAGGGATTAAGAGTGTAGTTCAAGCTCTGCCTGCAATGCCCTACTACAGCTGTCCTTCTCTGCCACTGAGCTTCAAAAAAATAAAAATAATAATATTATTAAATAAATGAAGTCACCTAGAGACCTACTGGTATTGAAAGAAGTTTGCCTCCACTGTGACATCACTGAAATGAGCTAACATATTTGGCTGGCGCATTTCTGGAAATTCTCGAGTCGAATAAGGGGTGTATCTGCCAGTTGAATTCTTGGGCTGTTGCCGACTTAATAGTGTTGCATTTTTGCAGAGTTTCCCACTAAAATTACTAGATGGAACTGTGGTACATAGTGTCCATGGGGGCTGGAAGTACGGCAGTTCAGCCAGGGTGGAGTATCCGATGGGTAGTAGTACGTCGACAGGCCTAAACTTCGTCCTTCTGACTTCAAACAGCTTTGCTGACTTTGCACATTGATTGTTTCCAACTATATGTATATCGCAGTATAAATGCAATTATTTGCAATGATTTATGCATACGCACAGAGACTTATTACATTGACGTCTTAAGAAATAGGTGTTGTCTAAATCTCACCCCCAAGTGACGGCTCCCTCGGAGTAGAAAAGCCACTGCTTTGTACATAGTAGTGCCAGAAGCAATTGCGTGAGCCAGAAAAACGTCACGATTGCCATGTTATAGGCACCGCCTTCTTAGAAAAATGAAGCGCAAAAGTTGACAGTCACTTCAGCATACGCCAAAGAGGATGAAGGCGAAAGCCTGCGTGCTCACGAGACGTTCATTAAATTACTTGACGTTCTCATTCAAATGCGTTGTTACTTCCCATTACTTGTTTTCTTCCACCAATGGTCGTGGGTTCGAGTGCCTTGCTTAACTCTACATTAGTTTACTGTGCCTTAATTAGCTTCACCTTAATTAACACCAAAGATCGTGGGTTTGACTCCCTGTGCATTAATTGCCTTTGCCTTAATTAACACCGAAGGTTGTGGGTTTGATTCCTACCTAAAGTGGATTCGAGTGCCTTAATTAACTCTATCTGAATTGACTGTGCCTTAATTAACACCAAGGGGCGTAGGTTCGACATTCAATGGTGGCACCATCAATTTTGGTGCCATAAAGCCAGACGGTCAATTTTTCGACCCATGAGCCATCTAAGGCTTTCGCCTTAATTAAGAACGTCACAAGATCGTTTAAAGACGCAAGCCCTAAGATCAGACAGATCCATGTACTGACCACCTAGCTGAACGATTGCAAAACCAGATTGACCTCTGGTAATATTTTGTAGGAAAGTCTATGGCATTTGCCGTTGCATTCTTGGGTTGTCACCGACCGTAGTTGCGTTTCTTTTGAATGCCGCAGTGCGCCGTCTTCTGGAAACGGGTGTGAACCCGTGCGCTGCCGACGAACGTTCCCGCACTGCTTTGCACTTTGCGGCTTGCAAGGGTCACCTGGAAATAAGTGAGTGGCTGTCTCGACCTTCCTGTTGCTGTGTTGCATGGTCGGTCGGTGGTGCCGTTCGTGGCATGTTTTGAACCCTTTGACGGACATAAGAAGAGAACTGATCGCTTGGTGTCTAAATCATGACAAGCGTGTTCCCGAGCAGGTGTTGTGCACGAAAAGTCAAATCAGAAGGCAGACAAGCATTCTGTACTGGAGAAATAAGTGGGACGTACTTATCCCCCCGTCCACTTGGCTCAGTTCAGCCTCCTCATGGCTGCCCGTAAAAATGATCGGATGCCGCCTGTGTGCCCTAGTACACTATACAAGCATGTTTTGCTTGCAAGTTTGGTCACTGCCTTTGGTGATGCATTGTGTGGTAGTCATGGCTGCTGTAGTGATGTCACAAGTCGCTGACGATCTAAACCTTGCTTCACGTTTTCTGCAGTCAAAATGCTCCTAGAGCACGGCGCCGACCCAAACCAGAGGGACATTGTTGGCAACACTCCGCTTCACCTTGGTGAGAACTGTTGGCTAATTAACCCCATAAACTCGTGTAATAGCTGCAGTTATGTACCGTATTTGCTCGATTTTAACGTGCCCTCAATTGTAACGTACACCTAATTTTCATGGCCAGAAATGAAAAATGCAATGGCCTGGACTGTTTACTTAACTAAGCGTCTTGTATTTTGTGCTGTCCATGCTGCATTTCTTAAATGCCTTACAGACGACGGCAGCCTAACGAACTTATGGAGTTGGCGCTGCAATGCTTGCAGCTTCTAAAGCTGTTGCCGACGATCGGATTGCATTGGATTACAGCAGTCTTAAATGCCAATGATTATAGCTTGTCTCTGTTGCAGTTCTGGCTTCATACTCAATTCTAACATGCAATTTTTTAGTAAATGTTTGTGAAAAAGAAAGTTTGCGTTAGAGTCAAGTAAACACTATAATAGGCACACTTTATCTTTAAATGATGACACCTGAAGAAGTCATACCCTGACCTACATGTGCAGAGTCCATATCATGAACATGATCTTTGAGTCTGTTGTAATTCAGAACCCATTGTTCATCAGATTCCTGCACACTCTTAACTGTTGTAAGTTAAATGGCATACTTCCTGTATTGGTTCACAATAGTAGGGAAAGCAAGTCTGCTTTCCAAGAAGATCTTTTTTTTTTTTGTTCTTTTTAGGGACCAACAACCGACAAAAATGTTTTTTAAGATTATGATAGAAATGAAGTTACAATCGAACACGTGCAAATGCATACAACAAATACAAACGAACATGAAGTTAGCAGTTTCGAGAGGAATTGTAATTTTAAATTGGTGCATAAAGTCATGTAAACCTGCATGCCATAACTTTACTGTCAAACTTCAGTACTAGCACTGGAGCCCCCCGAGTGATTACAAACTGGTGTATGCAAGTTAGCTGTTAGTCCAGCTGTTCAAAACTTGTCTTAGTTATGAATCAACTAGCTCAGTTAAATACCACTCTAAAGAGAAACACTTTTGCGAAAATCAGCCAGGAAGCTTTGGAAGCAGTTGACCCATACTAAATTGAGCACTTGGTGCCTTTTCACCAGGCAACCTTTGAGCCTCTGCTTTTTTAATTTGGCAGAGTTTAGGAGTCTTTCTTATTCACTGCAGATGCTTTTGTGCAGACCTAGGAAGTACAAGGCTATATGTTGTGAAACGTGCCACAAAACAGGTCACCAGGCAGCCTAAGTAGCGTTGTATTGGTTTGGCAAGCTTCGCGATCCTCCCTGACAGCCACGTAGTACTTCAAAGCATTCCTTTGCAAGGGTGAAAGACTGCACCAGCATCGCAAAACTGTCACTGCGCTCCACAGCCTGCGACACACATTCGTGACCCACGTTGGGTTCACGTGAGAACCGTAAGCTACGCGTACGTGCTACGTAAGCTACGCGTACAGCTACGTGCTGCGTCGTTTCCATTTCTAAGAGCTGCAGCTGTACTGTCTTTGCTAATGGTGACAATAAACACATCTTCGAATACAGTCTAGACAGCATGAACCTACTGCAGTACAGAGAGACATGGGAATAAGCGCTGACGCATCACTTGCGATCTCCAATGTAAATGGCACCTGTACAATATCTGTGACATCTAATATGGGCAGTCGACGGGTCAATGACGAACGCAGGGGTTTGCTTTGCTGTCTCATATTTGCCGACGCAGTGCAGGATTGCACAGAGTGTTGATGACTTGTTCAGTCTGATGTAATCCAATCAGTATCTCGTTTGATCCTTTCAATTATTGCCTCCCTTTCTCGCTGTAAGAAGCAGAGGAGGCTTGCCTTTTGCTTTTCGTACACGTGTCCTGTTTCGAATGTTAGTTATTTAAAATGAGCGTCGATTCGCCTGTGACCATCACGGTGTGACCAAGAAAGAAACGGCGGCTCAAACACAGTTTTCGAAGCGGGCGAGCATTCCTCCGGCAGCGTCAATGCACCAGTTGCCGTAGCAACAGCCATTCAAAAGGCGCCTTCCTCACTCAAATGCATGTAAAACACAGAAATTCTCTCATGAGACAACTGATTAACCGATTTGAATTATTGGAAAGAGAAAGCAATCTTCAAGAGTTAAAAATAAATTATAGCATAAATTGAAATCTACTTCCTACAGTTACGAGATTTTTTTTTTTTTTTTTATGCAACAAACCTCATCAAAATTGGTATAACGGCTGCTGAGAAAAACAATTTTGTTCCCACTCATGTATTTATGTTGGAGGCTCCCGAGATAAACTTCTCTTAATAATTGGTAATTTTTGTGGCAAAGAAATTCAGTTTCAAAAGAGGACTTACGAGCCTTAACTGACTTGGCATCTCTTCAAAAAATGAAAAAGCTTTTTTTTCTCTTGCTTGAAAGCTGCACTGCTTTTTGTTTCAGCTGTTTGCACAAGTCATACAGAGGTTATCACACACCTGCTGAAAGCAGGTAAGTGTTGCCCCAACTGTGTTATACCGGTGTCACATGGTCGTTTTTGATTGCAATCAAGCTCGATCGGGATTCAATTTCTCCATTGTGATTGGCTCCTTTGCACTAGCTGTGGGAGGGAGCCAACCGAAATCGAAAAATTCTATCCCGATTGGCCTCGATAGCGATCGAAAGTGCCCTGCGTGACTGGAGTATTAAACTTCGTTGCAGCAACAAACACAGATGCAGCAAATTAGCGCGCAGTGCAGAAAGGTTTCTCATAACTGTGGCCTACTATCTGTGATGCCAGTGGTTTGATCCATGGTGGCCATGAATCAAACCTCGTGTATATTTTCTAAAATATTTTGTCCCAAAATGTAAAGATCCAGTCATTGTATGAGTAATATACATTATTTGCAGTGGTTATCAAATGGTGGTATTGTTAGAGTATTGCCGAGAAAATCTCCCAAGCCTAGTGCACCGTTTGAATGTTTGAATTGTAATGTTGCAGTACAGTCAAACCTCAATAGTAAAGAACATGAATAAAACCAAGTAAATCTAAAGCGTGTCTCGCCGATGTCAGCATGTAATGAATACAGTGGAATCTTGTTGATACAATTTTCACGGGAACCAGAAAATAAAGCGTATCTTCCAGAAATCGTATTATCCAACGGATTATCCAATCAGATCATATTATCGGGAAAAGAAAAAGAAACGCATTATCCTGAATAATGTATTATGCAGAATCGTGTCAACGAGATTCCACTGTATATGCTTATAATGAGTATCAGATATAAAGAAGGAATTTTCATGTCAGATGCAATTCCGTTACATTGAGGCTCCACTCTGTAATAACCACGTTAAGGCCTAGCAGAAAACAAAGCCAAGAAAAGCGCGGGGCTAATTAACTGTGTTTTTTAAATTGAAATGTTGAAGTAAAAAAAAAAAAATGGCAGATCTCACGCACACGTGGGAATTTCTAATAAGCGAAGTTTTCTTTGATGTTTACAGAGATGCCTTCACCTCTGCTTCACTTCTGTGTGGCTCCTCGCTCAATGCACGCTCGGGTCCCATTCTGTTCACTTCTTTTTCCAGACTCGGCCGCATCTGTAGCCGGCTTCTTCAACTTTCTGTTGCTCACTTGCCTCTTGTTATGCTAGTCTATTTGGGCCCAGTGGTACATACCTTTTCTGGGGGATTGGCCAAAAATGTTTATGTACCCAGTGCCACACATGTCCAGCTGCACATATCCGATGACCCACATTGTCTATTCAGACACACACCCAGTGGTACGAGTTGTATAATCGATAAAACAGCAGCAGCCAGGAGCCACAGAGCGAGGGGGGAAAAAGCAAAGAAGTCTTTGCTGCGATGAATATGGTTGTTACTGTTGACGTTTCACTCCGTGAACGCGGATGACGTGCAAGCGTATGGGTGCTATAGCGCACACGGTGCTATCGGCCCCCGGGTGTGCCCAGACACCTACACTGACCCCATCACAGATCGCATTCAAGACAGGGCTCGCTTGGCCACGCCATACGTAGCAGCCGCCGGAGTAGAATGCCCCCTTGTAAACATTCGCGTACTAACCAACGCGCGTGGTTTCAGCGTGCGCAGGCAAACATGAATGCATCACACTCATTGAGCGCGGACACTCGCTGTCAAAACGCTCGCGCGAGGAATTGTGGCAGCGGCAGCGCGCAAAGTGACCTTCGTGCCGTCTATCGCTTCAACGCAAACTGAGCGGCGAGAACGCAGCACACGCAAAGCCTACGAGCCATTGGCCCACCTAGATTGTGCCCCCACAGCAGATCACTTTCGAGGTAAAGCCCGTGGGACTGTGCGCCGCCGAAGTACAACGCCCTCTTCCTCCCCTCCCCTCCCCCAGTGCCGTGCACACGACGGAAGACGGCACACTTCCTTCCCACTTTCCTCTCTTGTGCACGTGAGATTGAGTTGCCATCTTCAGCTCACCGTTGCACGATTTCACTCAAACACACAGCGTACGGCGCGCAAGGACGATGTTACCATGAGACGACCCCAGTACGTACGTATCGCAAACAAATCCTGTAGCAACTGCCAGAGGGGGTCAACCCGGCGCGCCTCTGCCTATCTTCTTCCTCCGCGACGCTTCGCCTCGTTTCTCTTTCCCGCCTTCACTCAGCATCACCGAGACTTTCCTCTAGGTGGCGTTGCTTTGCTGCGCGCTCAACACGCTCCTCCGTAGTTACCCCGGCGCGCGATTCTCTTCACCTCGAGGTGCCTGCCTCCTCCGCTTCCTTCGCGGCCTCGAACAAACATTCGCCGATTGCGCTAGCTGGCCAGTTACGCTTGCGCATCAAATGAAACTGAGCCCTTTCACTTGATTCTTCTTGCTCAGTGTTTGTGCAATGGTTCAACAGTCAAATACCTTTTCCCAGGAACCGACGTGAACTCGCTGGACAACTCGGGCCGCACACCGTTGCACCTGGCCCAGTCCAAGCTGCGCGTCCTGAAGGTGGACGTCTCCAAGTCGTCGGAGAATGTCAAGCAGGAAGTCATGAATGTAATCCCAACTGCTGACCTTCTTTTCTTTTTTTTTTTCCGTCTTGAGTTGCAAAACATTGTAGTCGCAAACGCCACAAAAACAGGCACGGTTAACCTTAGCGTGTGGCACCAGAGCTCCAAGGTGGCCGTTTAAGAGTTGCACCATGCCTCCACCAGTTGTGAAGCGATTGCGAGATATTGTTGCAAGGGGACCCTTACAACACTATCAGTATAGTTATGTAGGGATAGCATAGTTCTAAAGCACGATTCTGTAGCATAGTTCTATAATAATAATGGTATAATAATAGCATGATAGCATAGTTCTCCAGCATAGTTCTAAAGGGATCCTCAGTCTCAGGGGATAGCATCGACCCATCGGCCTGCAGGTTGATCAGTGGAGAGGGCACCCCGTGCAGACACAAGGCGATGTAGAATGAAAAACAATTATTAATTACATTGTTAATTAAAGAGCAGTCAGCTCAACAAACCGCTTGTGAACAAAACGTGATGGCTCTGTCGGCAAGGGGTACTGTGTCGGTGAGGGGTACTGCTTTCTGTAGATTTCTGGGAACACTTTCACCCAGGAGAGGGAAAGAATCATCGGCTGCAGCATGCGCGTTTATGTCCATATGTCTGGGCTTCTGGTTGCTGACCTTACAAATGTGTGGTGTCAGAATTCGGCGTTTCCTCTCTTAATTAACCTTACTGGTCTAATGATTCAGTGGGTGTCAGCAATGCTCATTACGTACACATAATTCGTTGACTTGTGCTGTAGGGAAATATGGCTCTACCCGAAATTTCACAAATGTCCATGATTCGCATGAACGCCGAGGTTTGACTTCTGCACTTTATTTTTGTAGCCTGCTACAAAAAAATAAAGTTATTATTTTATATATTTGTATATATAAAATTATACAAATAAAGAAAATAAATAAAATTTTCATTTAAAAAATTCGGACAAGGGGTCGGCATTCCATCCCGGTTTGGGTGTTTCGAATCAGTGTATCACGAAATTGTGGCAACTGGCCAAAAAGTAGGTTAAGAATGAAATTAAGGAGGCGGACTTGGGCAGAATGTGTGATGCACATAGCAGATTGTTTTGTCTTTTAGAATAAGCGAGTCAGTGTTAAGGGGCCACAGATTTGCATGGTACAGGCGATAGCAGCGAGGAACAGGAACGATGCAAGGTCGGCGAGTAGAGCAGTTTGTCCGGCAGTTGTCTTGGCTCTGGGTCAAGGCAGTGCGACTGTTGCTCGAGCAAGTCTCCCGGGACTGCAAGCCGTTCCAGCGAAACGCTTCAAAGCAGTGCAGTCACCGAAATCCACCACCGCTTCCCGTTTTGTCGCAGGTGATCGAAATGCTGCAAGTGTACCTCCAGCGCAGTGGCAAGCCGGCGGAGAGCGACCTGCTGGGCGCCTTTTCCACCAGGTTGCGTCCTGCACCAGACGCGGCAGGAGGCAAGTGGCTCTCGTGACCTCTGACCTTTTGTGCTTGCAGTAATGTTACAGTGAGCTAGAATACGTGGGCGGTGTGCCGACCGAAGCGTGACGCGTCTGATCGCACGTGCCGTGCAAAGCGATGCTCATAGTGGCAGTGTTGACATCGCTTACTATTGAATGTGTCTAGCTAACCGTAGCTCCAGCCGTGGCTGGTCCGGAGCTCGCATCTGTTCAGATGCCAGACAAGTGCTCCAACTAAATCAGATTGGAGTGATCAAGCGTCATTTAATTTTGAGGTAATAGGTTGATTAGCAGAAGAAAGAGGTCATATAGTTCCTTCTTTTATTTTGTGCCACAGCCCTAGCGCCGGTACGTCGGTGTGATGTCACAGATTTCAAAGTATGTTTTTGCATTCGAGCGG
Organism: Dermacentor silvarum; assembly: GCF_013339745.2. Classification (NCBI taxonomy): domain Eukaryota; kingdom Metazoa; phylum Arthropoda; class Arachnida; order Ixodida; family Ixodidae; genus Dermacentor; species Dermacentor silvarum. The sequence continues at coordinate 20,979,339 of NC_051158.1, read as the reverse complement.
CTCATTAAATGTTCCTGAAACTCGCCAAGTGATGTATTTGCCTCATTCAGAATAAAATGTAGCCAACTGCCAACCTTTACCGCCAAAAAGTAACGAAAGACTTGCCAGTTCATTAACTGTGCTTCCATAATTGGTCACGGACCTGACGTTTATGAGAACTTGGTGTACCTAAAGTTATAACTTCTTTCAGTGTTTGTATACAAAGAAAGAAGTAATTCATGAAAAAAAAATATAATTCATTCAATTGCCAATAGCTTTGTCTACAGTTAACAGCAGACTCCCTGCTTCTCTCAGCAAGCGAGGTTACGTGTGACATGGCCTGTAAACGAGGAGATGTATGATCGAATGGTGCACTGCAGCATCAATTTATTCGCAAACTTTACAGCTTGAGCTATAAAACCTTGCCTTCTTGCTTGCAGGTTGACAACGACGTACAAGATCTGCTATCCAGCTTAGCGCACTTAAGCCTGCACAAGACCTGAGTGGTGACGTTTCTGTAAACTTGCAGCAAGGTAACTGCCATGAGACAAGACGTAGGAAGAAAAAAAAAGAGAGTATAAAAACGTGAGGACTGTTCACGCTGCTCCGTCAGTTTCTCAGGAAGTTATTCATTTGTCGATACATGTTTTTGTGACAGCTGAACTGCGGGGAGGGCCATGAAGACCATCGCCCAGTTTCGTTTTGTTTTTGTACAAGGACAGTTCCCAAGTGCTGGAACAGTACATCTGCCAGAACTGCCTCCCAGCTGTGGTGTGCAAAGTCGTGTTGTGCAATGTGTTTCATTCAGTGAGTTCATCTGGTGCATTAAACATATTTAAAAACCACACTGTGTTCCTCTCAATCACGGCCATACAAGTGTGACATGTGTTAATGTGACCTTGTTACTGCACATGATCATGATATTGGCATCCAAGCAATATGTTGCGTGTCAGACACAATGATATGGTTAATGTAGGCTTCGTTGGCTGCGAGAATCAATGTCATATTCCTCCTCGGTAACAAATTAAGTTATAATGTAAATAAACCCCCTTCAACATATTTTACATCTGCAGATAATAACTGGCTCATAACACCATGATCGAAACCGACGCACAGTGAACCCCCAGACCTTGTCGTCTCTCCTCCAAATTTGGCAGCCCCGCCAGTACAGTTAGCGTTCCATAAAACTGCACAGCCAAGCTCGGGTTGTTGCATTTTAATAAATAGTGCTCTTGCACAATAATACACAAAGAAAATAAAGTGGCATTTTACTTGCTGTTTTACAGCAGAGTGTTGATTAGGCAACTGTCGGAATGCTGCTTGCCAGACACACCTTCAAGGCATCTCTGCTACTCCAGAAAGATACCCACTCCAAAGCTACTGCTTCCTGGCATTACCATGCATAGATCAGCATTGCAATGCTAGTTATTCCTCTAGGAAATAGTAACATACTACATATGGCCAGAGGTGGCAAAGGCCCTAGCATACAAGGAAAGCCAATGTGACACCAAAATCACAGAAAATATTGAAGCCAGTAACAAACGCATTTTAGTTAGGCCTGACTTGATCTTTGTTTATTTTCATCGGCGACAGTACACAAGCTCCGAGCGACTGACATAGTATACTGCCGTGAGCGGAAAGTTGTTTGGAGGAAGCTCCAAATAGCAACTGAAAAATGCATCAGTTGGGAGTGCATTGACGACAATACGTGCTCGTGGTCCGGGTGCAATTTGCAAGATCTTGTCTTGACAGTCAGCGTGGTCTTAGCTCCCACAGCTCCTGCAAACAAAAGTGCAAAAAAAAAAAACGCAACTGTTAAAAGGATAACTGACAGATAAACTCGAAGTTGTAAAAACTTTACCATACATTTCTCGCACATAAAAGGATGACAGCGAGTACAAAAGTCTGGGAAAAAATTATGTATTTAATGAAGTTTCCCGCTGAACTGAGCTCCAATACAAAAGGGCACACCCGATTTGTTCAGATAATCATTAGTGCAGACATGCAAGTTTGAATCTCGCTGTCTGCTAACGGCAACACATTTTCCGTGATGAAGAATCTATCTCGTTGCACCTTTTCCAATTTCTGCAAAAAAAAAAAAAAAAACTGGCACTGAACATGAGCATTATGTTCTCTCTCATGTCGCCACAACACTTACATTCGTGGCATCAATGTCAGCTCGTCACTCTGTTGCTCGTAGAATAAATTCCACCCGTTTTCTCTCTGGGGATTAACGAAAAATTCGTTTGTGGGCTTCTACGTGCCATAACCATGATCTGATTATGAGCAAGTGCACAGTGGGGGACTTGGGATTAATTTTGACCACCTGGGTTTTTCGACATGCACATTATGCATGGTACATGGGCATTCTTCCATTGTGCCTCCATATGAAATGCAGCTGCTGTGGAACATCATAGCCACTATGCTATACCGTGGCACTAGGGACGCTTGAGGTTCAAAACGAGAGGTCAGAAACTAGTACGGTTCAAGAAATGAGCGAGGGAACAGAAAATGGTAGGCTTTAATAACAGAGAAAGATGGCAGTACAGACTAGACAGCAATCACTGATTTACAATATGAAATTAAGAAGTGGAGTTTGGAAGGTCACATATTACACTGAAAAGAAAAGTGTACAATCATTGCATTCTACCGGTGCTAACATATGGGGCAGAAACTTGAAGGTTAACAAAAAAGCTCAAGAACAAGTTAAGCACCGCATGAAGAGTGATGGAATGAAAAATGCTATAGGTCCAACGAGACAGAAAGTGAGCGGTGTGGATCAGAGAGCAAACCGGGATAGCCAATATTTTAGTTGACATTAAGAGGAAAAAATGAAGCTGGGCAGGCCATGTAATGCGTAGGATGGATAACCGGTGGACCATCAGGGTTACAGAATGGATACCAAGAGAAGGGAAGCGCAGTCGAGGCCGGCAGAAAGCTAGGCGGGGTGATGAAGTTGGGAAACTTGCAGGTGCAAGTTGGAATCAGCTAGCACAAGACAGGGGTAATTGGAGATCACAGGGAGAGGCCTTCGTCCTGCAGTGGACATAAATATAGGCCGATGATGATGATAATACGCAGAGCGGATAACCAATGTTCTAGTACAGTAACAAAATGGGTGCCAAGGAATAAGAAACACAGTCAAGGACAGCGGAGGTTAGGCGGTGCGATTAAATGAGAAAATTTGCAGAAATGGGATGGGGTCAGCTGACGCTAAAGAGAACTTGCTGGGAGAGGCCTTCGTTCTGCATTGAGCATCAAAATAGACTGATGATTACTAAAACTGAAAGCTTCAGAACTACACCAGGAGAAAAGATATCTAACATGCCTGATGTGCTCTTGGTATTATTTCTCTTAATGGATCACTGGGGCAAGTCTCGCAAGTCTCACCAGATATGAGTCTCTACTGTAGCTGCCAAAATATTGCGGCACGCTCGAAAGGTCGACGGCGTGAACTTTCCAGCCAAGCTGTCGCAATTTTTCCAACCACTGCATGAAGTGGATGTGAGATGGACTTGCAGCATCAAGGTCCTCTAGGGTAAAGTTCACCCTGGAAAAGAAAAAAAGAGAGAGAGCAATAGTATTTGCATTCTTGTGTACAGGTCTGAAAAAACAAAGTCGTTACCTTTTACTTCAACTACATCTCTGCTTAAACAGAAAGTTAAAAAAAAATAATTTCAGTTGAATGCTGCTTCGTGTGTTGCATGCTACAATAATAAACCATAGTACTGGTGGCTTACAGGGGTGCTGCAATGAATAATGCCCCCAAAATATGATGAAATGATACGCCCAGGCTTTTAAATGCCATTAACATGCTGTACTTCTCTCAGAAAACTAAAAACTAAAGGCATACATATTAATTACAGTTAGGGCCGTATTTTGTAACAACTTGTTGCATTCTGCACTCTTTTCGCCCTTTGCAATTGCCCCATAGTGGGTAGGAGCAATGTGACAGGAAACAACAACAACAACACTCTCGACGCCAAATCGTGTATAAAATTAGGGTGTACCCCCGCCATCGACGTCTAAAAAGGAACGCCGTGCAAGTTTACAACGTGCACGACAACATGCGGATGAATACCTAGGTAAAAACATTTCGCCAAAGCGACTACAATGCTTTCACATTCCCACATGTAATCAGTCATAGTGGCTGGGATTCGGTGTCTGCCGAATTTTTTTTAAATCAGTGCTTTAACTGGGATGTCAAGATGGGGCTACTTAGGTGCTAAGGTTAACTACGTTAAAGCCCTATGTTTTTTTGACTAGAGTATTAGTACATTTGGTAAAGCAACAGTGTGCTCGATTCAGTGGCTTCCAACACAGCCGTTCACCAATACAATAGCGCATATAAGACTGACAAGGCTTAACGTTGCAAAGCAAAACCTGGGCTTTGAGAGATGTCATTGTGGAAGTCTCTGGTCTAACTCCTGACCCCTTCAGCAATCCTTTAACGTGCCTCGAAATCTCGGTAGATGAGCCTTCTTGGGTTTTGCTGCTATCGGTATGGCAATCGCCACGCGTGGGGATCAAACCTATCACCTCACAGTCGGCAAGAAAGCGGCAGAGCCACAGTGGCAAGAGAGCACACAGGTGACAGAGTCTAACCTTTTTTCCAGAGCAATGTAGACCGTCTGGTCACCCCTGGTGACGGTCTTGAGCAGCAGTTCGAAGAGGCAGTCAGTCAGGTGGTCATCGTACACCACTGCAACCAGAACAGATGAGCCCCACTGCGAGTGACCGCAAGAAGAATGGAGATAAATGCGTGAGCAGGAGATACCCACTGCAGCAAATAATAGTTCAACCTGGACATACAAAATTATCGGATATATATATATATATATATATACGAACTAAATCTAAAATTCGGCTTGCCATGGTTCACTTCAGGGAGTAGTCTACTGCCATAATGAAACCGAAAAAGAACTCAAGATCCGAGACAATATCGGTTCCATTGAAGTGAAAATTTGTTCACGTGACAGCTTGAAGTATCCACATTCATCTAGTATATATTCTGGTAGCAAATATGTCCTGTTCGCGAGAAGAGCTGTTCTCAAAATTTATTATTAATTTTCTTTCCGCCAATATCAGCGCGTATGCTAAAACGAATACAGATATAATGAAGGCATTTTCATGATTATAACCAAGTTGTACTGTACAGTGATATGCGCTTGAAGTGCTTCCAACCATGATTACCATATTTACTTGTTTAGGATAATGCATCCCTTGTTTTAAAATTCCAAAGTGTGAAAAAAAAGATATATATATATATATATATATATATATATATATATATATATATATATACATTATACATATACACTGAAGCAGAAGTTGGATTTTGACTGCATGGCATTTGGTATCAGTTAATTCCATTGCTAAAAGTATTAAGGTTGCAGGAGCATCTAACAGCATGTGCAGTACTGAAGATGCCCCTACTTGAAGGGGGGGAGTGTACTGATGCAGTAACAAGCTCCAGTAACGACTGGAGCGATATCAGGAGTGGGAGCAATGAAGGACAAAGAGGAACTTGGTCAGTAGCGCTGAATCTTGAATAAATGTGAGCATAGTGTGCAGTCAGCTTTTTCTATTATTCGGTACGCCATTCGCAACGACATCTATGGTTTTAGTGGGTAGCCATAGGCCCGACTAGTGTAAGAGCCACACCCAACCAAGGTTCTGTAAAACAAGAGTGTGGTTCTTACATGAGTATGTACGGTATTAGTGGGTGCCTGATAACTGTCACAATTGTTCCAACAAACTTGAATGGGATGATTACGTACCGTCAGCGGCCAGAAAGATTCCCGCTTTCTCAAAGTCGTCCGAGTCTTCCGCAGACCAGGCAAAGGCACCTTCTGGAGTCTGCATTTGTGGCGGTCCTTTTGTCCAATCCAAACACCTGACCTTCGTCGGGCACTGCCTCACGTAGAGAGCGTCGTAGAAGTCTTCGTTCTGGTCCAGGTTTCTTTGACACAGATGCAGAACTTCATCCCAGACATCTAGAGAAAAACATTAGGAATTGAAACACACTCACCAGCTAAAGAAATATTGACCATCCATCCAAAACAGTATTAAAGGAGTGCCGGTAAAAGGATAACACCAAGCAAGAATGAAGGTTGGAAAAGACATTTTACTTTGATACTGAAGTTGGTCTCCAAACACCGAGCCCCGGCATCATCAACGTTATCATGACGTCATGACACAGCGACATTTGCCGACACTGTGCAACAATAAGACTAGGAATCAGGACATTGCTCATAAAAGAAATAAAAAAAGACTGCTGTGCACATTTATTCTGGCTCCACTCGCAGAAACAGAGTGAGCTGATGTATCATGAGCTCCAGACGCAATGATCTCCTGGATACCGAATCTTCTTTGCAGAAACAAGAAATATACTAGTAACTTATTTAGGGTGCTCCAACGCCTGCCAATGTTTTTTTCTATAGTTTAGAGGGCTTGGATGCCCCATTTGAAATCCCCTTCCGAAAAAACAGAGAGAAAAAAAAAGTATTACAAGTTGAAAATATCATGAAAGCACTCCTTTAACGTATCACTCCTGGGATATTGTTATGAAAAGAAAACACAAATTCACGAGTGTTTCTTTGAGTAGCGGATATCTGCATAAACGTTTTTAGACCATTTTGCTCAGTTACTGTGGCTTTTCGCTGCTCAGTAGAATGTTGGGAGTTCTAATCCCGACTGCAGTGGCCGCATTCTGATGGGGGTAAAATGCCAAGAACTCTCGCACACGAAGCTTCAGCTGGACATTAAAGAGACACCCAAGAAACAAATAATTTGAGCTTTATCAATACATTACCCGTCTACAATACAAGAAAAGCCACTGTTACCACAAGAAGAAGCTTATAGTAAGCCATGAAAGACACAAAATTGAAAGACGAACGGCGACGCGTCATTTAAGTTCCCGCACCAGCTTGCTGTGACGTCACAGATTGTGACGGCATATCTGTGACGGCATTTGCTTGGGTCCAGTTAACTTTTTTTCCTACGTGAAGATGGGCTATTATTGAGGTCTAAAGGAACCAAGGACTGGACTTAGCAAGATCCAAGAACTTTCACTGCACACAATGGCCTAAATATGGAAAGATGCTTTGAAATATGTGGGGTCACACGTGTGACGAACCAGGGGTGGAGTCCTAGCGTGAAATTTTAAAACATGAAACATCGGCCCTCATTTTGACTTCTAATGATCAACATATTTTTGCAAGGATAAAAAATAGAGTTAATAGTTCATCAGATTAAACTGATCTTATGTTTCTTTTAGTTTATTTTAGTAAGAATTTTTCAATATGGCATCTCTCACAGACGACCATTGTGTTTCTTCTGGATGTTACCATTGACCTAAATATCTACTGCCCCAAATTGAAATATGTTGGCTTATAGAAAGAAAAAAAAATGACAGGCCTCAACTTAACAAAATGTATGCTATTGTATCCTCACTTTTTACTCAAGTGTCTTCTGATTAGTAAAGCATGCTCCACACTTTATGAAATGGCATAGGTTAGCACTTGAAAGCGGAAACACAAGGGACGAACAAAATGACAGTGCTTTGTTCTGTCATTCTAGCAGTAATTACGAAACTTAGTAAACACCAATTACGCTAAGAACAAGCTCCTCACAGCTTAAGAAAACATGAAAGCGGCTTACACATAACTAGCTAGCTTTTTTTTTACCCCAGTCATAAAAATTTCTGCCGTTGTCACCATCACAAAAGGATCCTTCATGCAAAGATGCCTTGCGGACGCACGCACCGGTGCAGAAGACGTAGTCGGCGAACGTGGCGGCCACAATGCCGCACAGTCCGACGCCGCTTCCCAGTTCGACGACCCCTTTTCCTAGCAAGAGCTCCTTTCCGCGGTGCAGCAGGAAGTCCGACATCACCAATGCAGCCTTCCACACCTGGGCAACGAAAGTAATCAATAATGCTGATAATGATGGATAGATATACGGAGATTACTGATGGAGATGATGGCGATAGACTTTACCACCCATGAAATACAGGAACGTGTCGGAGATGTAGGTGGGGAGAGTGACACCGGTGGTGACATTTTCTTGAGCCATGTTCAACGACATGCATTAAAGTTTTAATTTTTTGAGCTGCACGGGTCTCTCTCTCTCTTTCTCTCCCTCTCTATATATATATAAATTCAATAATCAACTGTGGAAGTCGCATTCTGATGGGGGTGAAATGCAAGAATGCTCGTGTACTAAGTTGAAGAACTCGTAAGGTCAAAATTAATCCGGAGCCCTTCGCTATGGCATCTCTCACAGCCCCAGCGCTGCTTGACCCGTGAATTAGCCAATCATATTTACATCAGCAGCTGAGCAGAACATATTCATTGCAATAAGAATTCCACGCATACTGGTCGAACACAACACCACAAGGTGTCACCACCAGTACAGCTGCTCCTGCCTACATTTCCAGTATTCTGCAATTATTGTATATGCACTGAGTTATCTCTTTAAGTGGAGGAAGACATTTTATAAATCTTTTACAGCAGATAGCACAATCCTGTCACATCAGCTAGATTACTTACAGAAGCAGCCACAACACGCCCCAAAAATTGCAGCGTGATGGTAGCTAATTAACACTGTTTCGCTAATTGACTTTGAAACGATTCATTTCAAGGCACAGGTCCCAACAGCGGAACAGAAACCGACAAGTAACCGAGGCCATATCTATTCAGCAGAAGTCCTGCACCTTGCGCAAGTTTTGAGAAATACGTTTTTAAATTCTGCGGAGAAATGCACCACCATTCCCGTTAACACTTATCAGCACTTCCACAGAAATGTCTGCAGCCTCACCTGTAGTCCGACAGTGGGCAACGTTGTTGCGGGACAGTGATCTGGGAACCAAGAAATAATAGCATCATAAAGCAATTGGCAACTTTTAAATTCATAAGCTGCAGTTTGCAGTCACATACAGGCACATGAGAGCAGCATGGCCCATTTACGCAGGCTGCAGTGGGAAAACTAATTGAAAACCGGTTTGACAAAATCTGGTATGTTTACAGTTAAATCTCGATACAACGAAGTCGGTAAAATCGGCAATTTGCTCTGTTATATCAAAATTTTGTTATATTGAAATTTGACCTTTTATGCAAGCGAGTACAGTCGCTGGTGGATATTTCTTACACGGAAGGGGCCGCAATATTTTCCTAATTACATTCGGTAATTGAAAAGAAAAAAGCAAATTTGTATGAGAAAAAAAATTGTTGAAATTTAGAGTTTGCAACGAAAGATACAGCTTCTTGTCATGTCGACGACATCTTCACATTGGCAGCATGAAGCAAAGCCAGCCACGCTTTCGTGTCCACTCCGACCACATAGCTGATAGTGGGACGGCGCTATCATGAAAAGCGCCGGCAACGGGGAGCGAGTGCTTTGTCTGCCTCTCACTTCAACGCGTCTCCGAGACTTGATGTTACGTAACCTACAGTACTAAATGTGTGGGAAGACAGCGCACAGGATATCACGCACCATCTCGGTACGCCCACTCTTTGCACACGCGGCGGATTACTTCTAAACAGGGCGCGCAGTGTGTATGCGTTAGCTGCACTGACAGCCATGCAATGCCGTGCTAGAATATGAGAGTGGCAACCTGCCCCCTCGTGCGTGCGCTTGATCGCCCACTATCGCGAGGAAACTACCCCTCCTCCCTTTCTCGCACAGGAAGACGGCGCTCATCAAACCACCATCATTCTAGGACACCATCCTTCTCGGCCTTCCTTGCACGCTTTCACATGCACCCAAACCACACAGTGCGCGGAGCGTGACAGGATATCATCGCACTTCGACTTTTTACGGAACATGATGCTGCTCCTCTTCGGCGGTTGCTCCTGGTCGTGCGGCGCGTGATTTGAGAGATGCGTTTGCCAGCAGCCGCTTATAATTCAACCATTTGACCATCTGCGTCTGCGGAAGTTTACATTTAGTGTCTTGGTATTCCTTAGCGGCGGAAGCAAAATTTCGTTATATTGATATCGTGAATAAACACATTCGTTATATTGAAGTTCTAAATACATGGTGTTCTATGGACAAGAAGTTATAAAAAGTTAAACTTCAATATATAGAGAATTTCGTTTTATTGAAGTTCGTTATATCAAGGTTTAACTTATATACTTATGCGCCACTAATTAAGCAACCTCAACTACATGACAAACTGGTCGTTCATGGAGTTTTAGATTAAGATAAGCAAGCATTGGGGCTGCCTTGCGCTCACGTACATCTGCGGTGGCGTACTGAACCAGGAAAACATTATAGGTCTTTTTATAGGTCCGTGTCCCCAAATGCAAGGCTTCAGTACTCGCCGCATCGTCAACATGTCGTCACCAGTTTCTTAACATATAAAACCACCATGAAAGGCCTAATAAAAGAAATACCTTTTCATAAAAGATAACTCTGCAGTTCCCAACACATCTACGCTACAGTGAGTTTGATAATTCACAATCCTTACTTAAACAAGAGAAACTAAACTCCCAGCATATAGCAACATTTTGATATATTGGAAGCAAAGTTTAAGCTGTGGATAGTTTACAAAACCAATTACTAATTGATTAATTACTGTTCTAATTAGATTTTTACAGAAATAATATTTTATTGTTTTTCACAAATGCCTTTTCCATGCTCAGAAGTAAAGGTGAACAAGTTTTATTTTTCTTAGATGTGGAACTGCATTTAGGCATTACAGGAATAATTTACACGTGAAGGACCTCTGTTGACGTTAAGCAAAAAATGTACACGTGTATGCTCAGGTTGTGATTGAAACTGGGCTGAAATAATCCAAATGTCAAGAAAGTTTGTCCTCTGGTAGGGCATGCTTGCTGTGAATCTGCATTATGATCAGCAGTTCGTCGCCCTCAATTACCGGAGAAGGATGACGTCAATACCAACTGTGAAATGCTACAGCAAGATCGAAGGTCATGGCAGAACCTGCCGCGTTCAATTATTTCAACATTCAACCCCCACTGTGGCTTTTTTTTTTTTAAGGCTTGTGTTGACTAGTTTAGCCTCAGTTTGCTTCTAGCAAGTTATCGTTCATGGCATGAGTAATGTGACCTCTTTGTGCCAGCGCTGTTTATTTTGAGCTGAACACCCCCAGGACAGAGGCACACGTCCAAAACTCTCTAACATACACCACTGGTTTAGTTCAGTATGAATAACTCAGCAACACATGAGAACTTCGAAGGAATGTTTGAAAGCTGGAGTGCCAAGCCATCAGACGTTAGTCCAGTGCCAAGACTCAGACAAAGAGCTGTTTGTAAACAAAGTTGATCTTTCTCTGCAATTACTTTTTTCACAAACGTACAATGGCATTTGACACATCTGGAAAACTTCAGAGCTTCATGCTTAGTCAAGCAGACGCATGAGCCGTCTTTCCTGTTTAATAAATGCGCGACACAAAGGGCAACGTGCCACTAATGTCAGGGTTCAGCGTTTGCAGCTAAAGCGCAGTGGAGCGTCGTCGCTTTATCAGTGAAATATCACTCGTGCGCACTTAGGAGCCAGGCTTTCGGCATCATTATATCTACGTCAAGAAATTCCAGCAACATGACCGGACGAGCGCCCTGACTGGGATCGATGGAATGTAATGCGTCAATGCCTCCTTTTAAAGACATCCGAGGTCTCCAAATAAAGATTGGCAGCCGTGAACTCACTAGAAAAAAGAAAGAAAACACCCACTACAGTGAAAACTCATTATAAAAAAAGTCACGTTCGACATCAAAATACAAAAATCAAAGTGAAATTGCGGGGTTTAACATCCTCAACCTGCACAGTGCGATATGAGGGATGAGGGTCTATGAGGGTCTCCGGATTAATTCTGAGCACATGGATTTCTGAATGTGAAGTAGACGAGCGCATCCTTGCATTCCATCTTCTGGCTTCACTTTTCTCTTTCAACACGCAAACAACGAAAATGAGACACAGTAGAATGAGTCTGCGAATCTTGAACAAGCAAGCAAAAAAAAAAAAAAAGACAGAGAGAAAAAAAAAAGTACTAGCCCAGTTCACTGCACTCTTTCTCGACTAAGCACGATCCCTTCCTGCTGTCTTGAAAACATGTCTCCAAAACGACAAGTGGTACAAAAAAAGGACAGCTGTGCTGACACCGCGAGCGTCTGAAGACAAAAAGAAAGAAAGAATGGCTAAGCCTATTAACAATAGGAAGAGGCCTCACAATTGAAAGCAGCGGGCTACAACTCAAAGGCGAGGAAGGAAGAGGACAGGTCCACGGGGAGAGAGAGAGAGAGAGAGTGAGCATCAAGTAACAGCTGCGAGCAATGCGCTGTCAAACGTGGCAGTAGCAGATGTGCGGGCGAATCGACAATCTGGCTGGCTCTAAAAACGTCTGGCCTAGCCCCAAAGCGTGCAATTACTTTGCATGTCCCTTGAACAGACCTGATGCGAGTGCAGGCATGCACTATTATTGTGAGTGCCACGAAGTACACACGGTATGTGCAAACCCAAACATAGTGCTGCATCTTTCATTAGCATTCACTTCTGTGGAGCCGACGTGAACATTTTTTGTAGCATCCACATGTGCCTGTGGCAGATGTTGCGCAGTGCAACCAGCAAAATGTTCATTGATGTGGTAGCACATTGGCATGCTTTGTAAATGTCAACGTGCGGCCATAATTAAAGAAAAAGGTTTCAGAGAACAGACTTCTGACAGAAAGCGAAATTCATTTATCAATGCAGATATCCTGGAATCAAAAGGCAAGTGGCTACATTTCCGTATGACTACCGCATTTGTAAGCTATCTCCCCGGCTGACGGGAAAATTCGCAAGAAAATTGGACTTTCTCGTTACTTCTGCATTCTGAATACTTTTGTGGCTGACTGTACCTATTTTACATTGTTTAATAAAACTGATTTCCTTCCGCTTTCTCCATATACTTCATACGAATACTATCGCATGAGGTCGTCACGTCACCATTTTCTGCCTTGGCTCTCTGAAAGCTTTCTACAATGGTAGAACTAAGCTTCGAGCTGGTCCACCCACCAGACCGATACTACAGTACGCAGACCACGTGAGACACTTGCGTAAGTGCAATGTGGATTAATTAGAAAAAAGCCTAATAAAAATGTGTCCGCATCATCTTCAACAAGGATTACAAAGCTGACTCAGCAACAAACCTTATGAGACGATGCAGCATACAGACACTGCAGCTGTGCTGTCAAACTTGTGGGAAAAGTAACCTATGTTTTTACTGCTTAAAATACTAATACAGTTAATGTTCGAGCCCTAACGAGCATTTATGACACAGAGAACATCGCCGTGTTGCGTACTGCAATCGCACATATATTGCTCTGTATAGGTGCGTCTTGTATGTGTGTGTCATGGCAGTTAAAGGGCTGTCTGCATGATTATTTATTCTAGTTGACTTTTCCAGCATCTCTAGTTATGGCGTTTCCCACTCATGTTCTTTTATTTTCTTTACGTCACTTTTATTGTAACTTTCATCGCTCCTGTCTATTACCCTGTGTCTTTGCCACGACCGTGGGACAGTTCAGGCGTTCACTGGAAAGTGAGACAGTTACAATGCCTGCAGCCTTTCATTTCCTTCCCCCTGATGTGTCCTTCTCTACATAATATACTACTACTACTAGTGCTGATTCTGCAGTGGTCAAGCAGTCAGTACAAATAAGGTTATACGAAGCCTGCTGTTAGGTACAAGTAATGACATGGCATGAAATTATTAGCAAGAAAAAGCACTGCAAACAAACTGTTCTCACCTAAGAGTACTTGTACGTTCCTGCGAGCCCTAGACAGTTCAAGGTCTCCGTCTTCGTCCAACGTCAAGCGACCAGGGTCAACCACTTTGATGTCCACGTCCCACTCGACGGGCAGCCGTGATTGAGTCACTGAAATACAATTTTTTGTCGCTGTCAGTTACTCGCATGATTCTGATGAATGACATAGCAGGGGTGTGAGCATCGTAAGTTTCTGAGGACCAAGTCGAATAGCGAGAGAAGCGAATTCAATTGAATACTTTTCGAATAATGAACAGCCATTTTCATCATTAGTGCAAAGCGATCTTCACACTTAGCATATCAATGTTAGCAAGTTTCTGTCATTATATTGTCCGTTATGAAGTGTTATTAAAAGCACAAATGAAAAATTAGGAGCAGATAAGCAGTTTATTCGCATCCAAAGGACTTAATATTATTGGTGACTGTGAACGGTATTTGTTTAGTCAGAAAGGTATGGCTCTCTAAGCAATGTAGTGTCATGCACTACGAGTCATTTCTTGTGTTTTACATCCACTGTGGCTGCTGGGATTAATTTTATTGTGCTGTTGCTGCAATTTTACACTTGAAAGCGCGCAGTTGGCCATTTGAAATATTAAAGAACTATTAGAAAAATATGCATATTTGAGAATAGTGACTATTTAATTCGAAGACTAAGTTGAATAGGGCAACATTTAATTCACTGTTTGAAGGTTTCGAATATTCACACACCCCAATGAGGTAGTTGAGAAAGCAACGCCAACGAAGCTCTTTAAGCCTCTGACAAAAGCACAATGTAATATAGGAAATAATGTTGAACATTCTTATAATAGAGAGTTTTAGAATAGGGGCCCCAAGGGGCCCGAAAGAGCTTTGCGGGTGTTAGCGTTGGGGCATGCAGGAGTGAAGAGTTTTAGAATAGGGCTTTGCGTTTGCAAATAGCGTCTTGCGCTTGCAGTGCCACTACGGTATCAAAGAGAAACTATTACAAATGTTAAGATAAACTATACCATTTTATGATAAGAAGAGTAATTTTGACTTTCGTGCCTTTGCGTTTAATAACATTTTAGAGGTTATTCTAATAACAGCAAGCGATTTGTTGCGCTTAATTTTGAGTAACCAACTTTACGTGCCTTCATGAGTCAAGCTAATCCATGTTAGGCCTACGAGCCATGAAATTGACAATCGAATTCGGAATCAGCGGTGTCTAATGAATCAATCTTCATTACACACGTTAGTTGAGAGAAAGCGATAACCGCAGTCACTTCTCCTAGCTTACGAACTTCACGCGTTACCACGAATCGAGCCTAGTTTGGCGCTCGGTGAGAGCCATTGCTTCAATGGGCGCCGCCATGTTTGTTGACGCAAAGCTTTTGGGGCCGCTATTGGGGCTCCCGCTAAATCGGTGAAATAGCATGCCCAACGCAAAACCCAAACGCAGTTTGCGTCTCGCGCATGCGCAGTGGCATCGACGCTATTTCTTTGGGGCCCCTATTCTAAAACTCTCTAATGAAGTCAAATCCAATACAAAAAGACCTTTGTTATACCCGATATTCGTTATAAGATGAGCACCCCCACAAGCACAGTAGCAGAAGTAGCTGGGACCATATTAGGCTTTCAGAGACAAAAACCTGTCAGGGTTAACCACCCCAGACCTTCACAGTGGGCTAGAAGCTTGGGGCAAGGTAAGGAGGGCTTGGGGGTTCTCGTTTAGTTCTCGTTATCTAATGGTTAATGAAATCCAAGCAGACCAGAGTTCTTGCTCTCTGACCCCACCCAAACATGGCCACCACAGGCTAGGTTAGAAGGGCACAACACTGGACCTCTTCGATTATCCATCCCTGACAGTCCCAGACGGCATGAGACAGTGTCATCAACCAATAAGTGTTGCATATGCAGCATCTCGTAAACAAAAACAGCATGAAGCAGAAACATTCGACACTCTGATTTGTGCAGCAAAACCAGCTGTCAAAGGGCTGAACTTTTCCAACTGTCAGCAAAGAATGCACAACCATCGATCTTCCTCGATCCCTTGGTATCTAATTGGTTACCTCATTTAAAAGTAACTTGTTTTTAGCTTTACGTATAGCACTCGTGCCTCTGGTGATGGATTAAGTGACAGAAAAGCATGCCATAACATATGCCAAATGCAATCCAAGAGTGGTATACAATTTCCCCCTGATGTGCAGGAAAATCCAACGTTGGACAGACTGGCTGCTGCCTTAATGAACAACCCAGTGAAGACACTTGCTAAAGTTAAAGCTAGATGAACTGGCATGCGTGCTTGCACACTGCAAGGACTACAAGCGCGTACTGCGGTTTCGTGGGATAAAGACTATTGGCAGGAGCAAGAACCAGACAGCACACAAACTAATGGAAGCCTACTACATAAAAGGTTAGTGCATGTAAAAGTGGTACAATCGTACAGCTGTATAACTCTGAGATGAGATTCTGTGACTTCTGGCCGTCCCGTTAGGCCTGACTGATGCCTTCTGGAGGGGTGACTATGTATATGTTTATTCTTAGATATGTGTCCAAAATGAATCAGTCGAAAAAGCCGTTTCGGCCACTGCGATTGTTTTCCTTCGTGTCCAATCCTTTCGCGCGCATCTCTTTAGTGGCAAATATGTCTCGCAGTGGGTACACTACATTTGCACATTGGCGTTATTCTTTTTCATAATTAACTCTGAAGTCATTACATAAAATTTGATATCAGACACAAAGTCAGGTCAGTTTAGGCACATTTCTTGCTGACAGCTTTCGGGAAAATTGACACTAACTTGAACTGGACCATTGTTTTGCCACAGGCAAGAAAAATAACTTGTGAAGCGTGTTTCGAATACCACGAGTTGACATGACAATCCGGAATATAGCTCATCAACATGCCAACCTACCACACCATGATATGCCTTCAGCTCTGTGTTAAGGCAGAGAAAATGTGCCTTTACGACGAGAAACATGGAGACACGGTTACTTTCTCCACGAACACGCTGCCTTCCGCATCTAATGGTGGCGCTTAAACAAAAGATGGGTTTTTCTCATTGGTAACATACCGGTCGATAACAGGAACCGACATGAAAAGTCATTGTGTCCCTAAGCTGCCTTTGGGTCTGAGCAGGCTACTGCTAGCTGATACGACCGATATCAAGCTGTTCTGAATGCGAAAGCTGTTGCTCCCCCTAAACATGCACCTACCAGACAACCGTAAACACCATCACAACCTGCACATACTAGGCCACGTATACCCAGACTTAGGGCTACGTGTACAAAATAAGCCACGGAGGCAAATGCTTGAGCAATGACGTCGGCCGCAGTCGCGGAACAGAATGGCTGTCTGCTGCACAAAGCTTCCAGTTGGAAAAAAAAAAAAGAAAGAACAAGGTGAGTTAGGCACCCTTATCCATCACATTGGGCGACAATGCAAGATCTGTCCTCGCCTCAGAATCGGGTACAATGAGACAGGCTCCCATGGGTACCTCCGTGTGCTTTGCGTACAAAAAGAAGTGTGTGACAACGTGTACGTTACAAGGCTGCTCATTCTTATGAGGAGTGCACCCAACACTACTCAGGAGTATAACATGGCTGCCGCTCGACACAAAGCCGGTAGCCAATAAGTCGTCTGTCACATGAACTAGCTCCTGTTCGATAGGTCATGCGCCGCTGGTAAAGTGGTTTTAAAAAAATGGGTCAGAGTAGCATGCACAAGACATCTGTTATTCAGATAATTATTGATTAACAACAAGAACAATAATGATGATAATGATTATGATGATGATGATAATAATAATAATAATAATGGGCAATTTTGCTTAAACATGCTGTGTAAAGGCCTGTAATGGCATTGCACAGGTGCCACAGCGCTGCCCATAAAGAATGGTGCCAGTGAAATTACATCGCTTCCAGACTGTGAGTGCTAATGTTGTTTTGCACTTTTTTCCTAGTCCGAGAAAATTTAAGATAAAAGGCGTGCTGTGAATGAAATGTTTCATTAGTTTTGCTTGTACATTGCAATTCTAAAAAATTCTGAGGAATAAATCAGTCAAGAATATAAGACCTGGTCTGAGCAACTTTTGCGGTTCGATAATATAACACCTAGCTTCCATACATAAACATTTAGCATACATACAAATGTAACCGAAACATCACAGCGAGGACAAAAATTCACCTCGTGTGTCCATTAATTGATATCGTAATAATAATAATAATAATAATAATAATAATAATAATAATAATAAGACAAAGCCAGGAAAACACACAAAACCTCACTTTCCTAAAGAATTATTAATTGGAGAGTAGAGTTATTGTTGTTGGCACATGCTTCATTAATGCTACAGCATTAAGGGCCCCCCGTGTTGCAGAAAATCCAGCGTTGGCGGCCAATAAAGTCATCCCTAACCACCCCGACCATACAGGCCCTCCCCATGGCGCAGAGGCGCTGGTGAAATGATTGAGTTTCTCAAAGTAAAATGCATCATAAAAATCGTAAAGTACGACTTAACCACAACCTACAGGTATGATAGCGTAGAATTGTAATTCTAATATACAAGAAAACATAATTCTATTAAGCGGAAACTCAAATACAAACCCCTATTCCAGCATTTCTACCATTCATACAGTGGCGCGCCCCGATCGGTATGCCTTGCTAAACCACCATCCAGATGGCGCTCCCCTCCTCGGTGGCGTAAAACGGCAGCGGCGAAGGTGCAGAAAAAAGAAAGTTGCAGTTGCCGGGAAGCCTGACAAGCATTCAGGGATCTTTGAATGCTATCGTGTTCCATTCTTAAAGGCGAAGCTTAAGCGTCCTCCAAATTATTGTCCTTGCCATGTTTGACATTTTCTACACACAGTAAAACGTGCCCAGGCTATCAATCTTGCATTTGACCTTCAACCAAATTGTACCGACCATGCACAAGGGAGTCAGACCTACTATCTTGAGCTCGGAAGCAGGAAACTCAAAACAAAGAGCCATCACAGTTGACTAATAACAACATTAAAGATCACCTCATTGTTGCTGTTGCTGCTGCATGTAGCATCAATGACCCCCATATTGTTCCTTTTCCAATCAACAATAGGCTTTGTCTTACTAAGAGCCTATACTTAGAAGTAAAAGCTATATTCTCACTGCATGCAAGCTAAATGCGTCAACAGAAGGAAGAACTAAGTTCCAGTACAGCCAAAGCACACACTGTCCTTTGGCATTTGCCAGTAAAATGCGAACTTGTAGTTTGTGAATTACATGTAATTAATTGCTTGTAATCAATCAAAATTTCCTGTATTTAAAAAATTGATTGACTACTTAATGTGTGTGGTAATATTGACTGTAATTCAATTTGTCATTTCGGAGTAACCAATTGCATCTAAACAGTTACTTTACTGACGAGACATGCTATAACGAGCAACGCAGCCTCTGAACACTTCAATTAGGCAGTAGCTACTGCAGAATGCCTGCTGTCATGCTACATAGAAGCCTCACAGAAGCACATTTTTGATGGACAAGCCTGCATGCAAATTATCGCTAGAACGAGTGACAAAAGTTTTGAGAAACAGCTGTCTGTTTCATTATATCTACAGTACTTGAGCAATGTTAACCGAAATTGCGAGGAAAGTACAGTATATATATATATATATATATAAATTTTTTTCATTGTTCAATTAGCTTCGTGGGGTAGTAAATTACCACTGTAATCAATTGCATTTTTTGTTAAAATAAATGTAATTGTAATCGGTCACTTTTCTTTTGTGTTAACATGTGCAAGTCCGGTAAAATGCAACTTGGAGAAGCCAAACACAAAGAACGGAAAACAGAACCTGTCCCGTTCTTCGTGTCCGTCTTGTGCCACGCGGGCAGTGTTAATGTCATTAAGAGTCCAAGACTTTAATTTAATGCAATTAGATCTAAAATCAATGCTACGTGCGCATTTATTGTGACATTAAATGTTATAATAACAAGCGCGGTAAATGCGGTTTCTTTGGCATTTGTAACATATCATCAAAAAAATATTTAGTGGGTGAAAGTTCATGCAATTCCACTAAACATTTTATGAGGCATATTTTATGTAGAAATAATTCAATTTCCTTCAGAAATGCATCTTTCAAGTGCACTCATAACTGCTAGCATTGTCAGTGAGAGTATTGCATTCAGTGGCCGAATCAGTTTGTGGGAATGCACTGTACTGCAACTGGCATTAAGTTTTCCTGGTATCATGCGAGTCTGTGTCGCACCGTGTGAATGGCATTAAACAATAAGAAGTTAATGTCATGTTTCTATTCCCAGACGGCAAAGGTGTTATTTGCGCCACAATGGCTTCTCCAAGTATCAACCAACTTGCCCCCCCCCCAACAAGTTTTATTGAAACCCGACAATTTCGGTGCGAGAAAAAATGTTGTGAAGAAGCGTGCTAAGTTTCAGCTGTTTCAGTCGAGAGTTTCTGAATCCGATGTCTTTCCAAGATGAGTCAGTACGTTTTACTAGTTGTACTAATTGTTGCTAATGGCAGAGAACACAACAGAAAAGTAGGAATATGCAAACATGTAAACCACTTGCTTACAGTGCACTTGACATTAAATACATATGAAAAGAAAGAACGATAACACAAAAAAAAAGAAAGCGTTGAGGAGCAAAAGACAGCTTTTTAATTTTTGCAAATGCAGCAAAGAGCCTCATGTTGCATTCAAGAGACGAAAGACTAAACAAAAGAAGCGTGCTTTACAATATCTTTTAAAGTATGGCCTCATTTATTACAACTGGAGTGAATACATGCCACAAAATGCATCAAGTTCTTTAGCAAGGAACTTAAACACATTCAGTAAACCCACTCATTTCAGGAACAGGCATGTTGTCACCAAGACAGACAAGAGGTTAGAGAGATTAGACAGATAATTAATAGATACATTGATAACTGGATAATAGATAGATAGATAGATAGATAGATAGATAGATAGATAGATAGATAGATAGATAGATAGATAGATAGATAGATAGATAGATAGATAGATAGGAGGAAAGGTAATGGCACATTAGTTTTATAGATAAGCCATGTCTTTGAACACTGATATCTTTTTCTATTCTGTGAGATGTGCAAGAAAAAGACCTGGCAATTCCTTGAAATCCCATACTTTCTTAGCGCTTCCCCCCCTCCCCTACAAATGCATACTTACCCACTCACAAGTCAATAAAATTTAACCTCTTTTTTACTTTTAAAAGGAGCAAGCTTCATCCAAGATCCAAGAATTAGCTTTAACTTCTTAACGGCTGTGACAAATTGTGAAAAAAAATTTTAGTAGTGCTAGAAAAGTTGCCGAAGGTCATTGTGTATTATTTTCTTGTTGAAATTACCAGAAACTGAACACATACACATGTGCAAAAATTGTCAAAAATTCATGACGAGCTAACTCATCATCTGCACCAGAGGACACTCGTGATGGCAAGTTATCTCAGCATCGACAGTTAAGGGCAGGGGGCTGCGGAAGTATATCTGATGTGTGGGGACGACCTCTGGGGGCTCATGTCGCATGATGTAGTTCACCTCTCTCTTTTATATATAATTACTATATTTAACTGCTTTTTATGAAAGAATACTTTATTAATAAAACACAAAAAGCGTGATTTATTTCAAGTGCGGTTAATTCTGGCGTTCGGCACTGTTTGGAAAATCTGCGGATTGTGGGTTAATTTACGTACGATATGTCTAAGAAATTTCATACGTTCTTCAAATGATAACTGTCACCTCATTCGGATTTTGAGGAGGCCAGAACTGAGCATGCAGGTGCGATGTTCGCAGGGTCTGCTGAGTTCTCCGAATACCCGCCTACTCCTTTAGTAAATCGCATTTTAAAGAAATCAAGCTTGTCGGACGCACCCCTGCTAAGCTTTTTCAACGACCACTGACAAAGCAGAGTGCAGAGAAGTGAAGGCTGCAACCTGGTAAAATCTTCGGAGATTTATTAGTGAGAACGCACATATTTCACAACCAATGAATGACCACTTCAAACGAACGGTTAACAAGGCTTCTAAAGAAAGAATACATGTCACCAACTATACGGACACATACATGCAGACATACCCCATATACACATATCAACCATATTAAAACGATGCACAAAATTAAAAACCCGCACTTTTCCTTCAACTTCGGGTCATACACAAGAATTTTTTATATATATACTGGACGGTGCGCCATCATGTCAAACAAAACGTGGCCAATTTCACAACCAATTTCAACTACGGTCATTCCGTATGGCCAGAACCAGAATAAAACGCAAATTTCAAGCTTCATGACTGATAGGTTAATGATTTAAATTGTGCTTTTTTAGGAACAGGCGTACACCGAAATTTGTTATCTTCTTGCTTTTCATGGGCTTGAATAGGGGCAAGGAAAAAGGGAGAGAACGAGAGACATCCTAAAGTTCGGGTGCTGAGATGTGCTCCTGCAAGGCCTCTTGACGTAGAAAAAGCACTGACAAAGAGAGTTTCAGAAGTCGCAAGCTTCCAGAAAATTTTGCTTCATGGCAAAAACAGGAAACAGACGCCGACAAAAGTGAATTTTTCCCCCCTAACCGACGTTACGGCCCCGCACGTACGGGAGCCTTTATTTATGAATTTTTTTTTTAGCTTTACTGTTGTTTTTTTTAGCCTTTTAGCCGTGTTCACCATTCTGAACAAGGCTCCCGTGTGGGGGCCTAAATGACAGCTAGGAAAAAAATATGTTCGCCTTGGTCGGCGTCTGTTTCCTGTTTTTGCCATTTGTCCTGATCAGATGAGATTTAGTCAGACCCTCGACTTCATGTTTGTGAACAAGGCTCCCGAGTGGGGGTCAGTGTGGAAAAAATCATGAGCCATTCCACTCAGTGAAGGTGGATGACCAGTGAAGCTGTATAGCACACGACACAGAGGTGAGACAGAAGGGGAGGCCGGGTATTGTCGTATGCGACCATAGCGGATCTTAGGCGTTATATCTCCCAGTGAACGCATCGACCGAGTACACCTACGGCAGTCCTCGCTCGGGGGCGGCGGCAGTGCCTCTTGCACTTGGACCCTTTCTGCACTATCACCAGGATCGGATCCCACTTTTTGCACGCGCACAGGAGAATTGTGCGGAAGCCTAGCCATAAACAGCTCCGCTGTAAAAAAAATTTTCACCTTGGTCGGCACCTGTTTCCTGTTTTCGCCCCGATTCTTCCCGATCAGACGAGATGTCAGTCAGAACAGCGGCTTCAAAATTTTGTTTCGTTTGTTGAATGAAGGCAGCACCCTTTAACTAGTCAAAGGAGTTGCTAGCCTCATGGGTGGTGGGAGGGAAGAAGAGGGAGGGGGGTTCGGAACAGCTCTGAGTGTGGGGGCATGTCCCCCCCCCCGGTTCCTGAGCCCCTGGTTAAGGGGTTAATCGAAGCATACATATCTACATCCTCTTACACACTCATGGCAATTCTCCTTCCTTAAACATGCCCCGTTTGGTATAGTACTATGCCGCTAATCCGACAGGTTCAGAAGGACCGAGGTATTTTTGTTATGTTTTTTTCAGGCAGAAAGAAGCGGTATGGTACTTGAGCGCAACCCGTGCATTTCCGACACGTGACACGGCTATAGACGGACAGCTCAAAAGACTACGCCAGCTGCTGCGCGTCCGCACTGTCAAAGAACTGCTCTTTCTGCGAGCAGCTGTGTGCACGTGCAACAACAACAAAAAAAAACATTTACAAGAATGTTTAATGGGAAAGAGCAAATGGCTGTGAGTGCTGCGCACTCGATCCCGTGCTCTCATTTTGCTCCTGCGTGTATCTCTCTTCATATGTACGTAACTAGTGGCGTGCATGTGTGCTTGGCCTCTGAGAGTGTCAACACGTAAGGGAGTGTCACCGATTTCGAAGGCCATGGTACATGTGACCCCCCCACTCAAATTTTCTTGTGATTCAGTACAGTACAGTCCTGCACGGTCTATCATGTGCTCTCACTTTGCCCCTGTGTGTATATCTCTTCATCGGCGCGTAACTAATGGCGCGCTTGTGTGCTTGGTCTCGGAGATTGTCAGCACGTGAGGGGGTGTTGCTGATTTCGAAGGCCATCATACACGTGACCCCCCCCCCCCCCCTAACTTTACTGTGATGCAGTAAAGCATAGTGCTGCACAGTTTATCAGGTGCTCTCATTTTGCTTCTGTGCGTAGATCTCTTCATTCGTGCCGAGCCAGTAGCATGCTTGTGTGCATGACTTCCGAGATCCTTAGCATGCGATGGCTGCGCAATCTCGGAGGCTGTATTATGTGTGAACCAAAAAACGAAAAAAAAAAAAAAAAAACTGCTCATTTGTCACTTTGCCAGCATTTTTTCACATCTTGTAGCCAATCCACGTTTCTTCGACGACTGTCTCGGTCAGATAATAACAGGGGATTTGAGACAAGATTGTTTTTGAGACGAACCTTTACAGCGGTGGGTGACATGAGAATTTACATGATAGATACACTAATCACTAATGATTATTAATTAGCAAAATTAGACTAATTAACTATTTATTACGCAATATTAGGGAATGCATACTGAAGTGATCCATCACTTGGAGCCTAACATATTGATAGAAAAAAAAGAAAAATGTTTTTTTTGGGGGGGCAAGTTGGTGTCAGTGCACTGTTCTCTGTACCTCGTCATTTTTGTGCTATAATTATTACTTATTCGTTATAGCTAGAAAAATTGTGCACAGCACTAGTTTCGAGAAACCCTTGTGCAAGATGTGCAGTTCCATTGCTGTTTCAGTTAACAGCGTTAAATATTTCAATGTTCCACAGTGTTTCATAATTGGAATGACAAAGCATTTTGCTGCATGCTTTGGGTACTTATTTCCCAAAACTGGACCCATGGGGAAAAGGTTGTGCTTTGAGTACTGGCTGACTTTAATTCTGCTAACAGGACATGCTGCTTAAAGTCATTAATTACCAATTGCTTAAGGAAATATAGTTAATTAAAGCATCGTAGAGTGCTGGCCAAATATTGATGTATGAAGCCACTATAAAGCTTGGTCAGCAAAAATTATCATTCTGTCACGAATCACCCATTTTGAATGAGGCAAGTTGTCGAAGAACCCCCGATATCCCCTTCGAGCGCCAATTCGTTCTGTCCATTGCAAATTTGGTTTCACTACACTTCTACCAAGCTCAGAATCATGAAAGATGTACAAATGCAGACCAGAATAAGAATTTTGAATTATTCGCGGTGTTTTGTCAAGTTTACAGAATGTTGACTCCATCTGATAATTCTCTTAAGGAATGAAGGTGCGTGAACTTCAACTGTTCCGAGTCAAGCATACTTGGAAAGCACCTATCCAGCCACTTGCAAAATATGCCTGATGTGCGCATATAGAGAAAAAAAGGATCTGAACCCCTACATGGCGACATAATGGCACCGAAAGCAAATACCCAGCTGTCTACATTCCAACTTCTTTCACTAAAGCATTTCGGACATGTTATTTGAATTTGCAGCAAAGGTCCAATCATGACATAGGCGCCTTTAAACATCATTATCTCCATCAGTGCTTTTTGCTTTATGATGCACTATCTTCGCATAACACTTGTACACACAATGCCTGAAGGAGTCATTTTGTGGGATTGCATGTGTAAATGAAAATTAAATTGCTGGGTTTAGCACCCCGAAATTGCACTATGTTTTTTGCGGGGGTAGCGGAGGGCTCCGGATTAGTTTTAATCACCAGGCGGGATTTAATGTGCACCAACACCATGTGCACCAACACCACAAGAGGCCTGCTGCAGCCTGGAATTGAACTTTCACCTCATGCTTAGCAGCCCACTGAGTCACCCCCATATTCTAGAATGCACCTCGACTTAACACTCCACCTCGACTCAAAAAAAGTAGATGGCAACGCTGCTCTTCGACAGCAGTGGTCACTGCATTTCATTGATACTTCACAGCAACTCTTGAGAATCGTAGTGCCTCCTTCAGTCAAGGGGTGGCACTGTGATCAACTTGGTGGAGTGGAGGCACAGCTTCGAGTCTAGGATCGTTTGAGAATACGAGGGCGAGCCACAGCAGTGGCAGGTGGGAATGAGTGTGTTCTACGAGGAAGAGAGCGCAGGATAAGTTTGGTTACAATGTAACCTAATAAAATTAGTAGTAGTTTCATGTTAAATATACCCTGGCATGCCGATGGCTCCAGCACATCAGCGATTGCATCCCTCGATAACCTATACTATCATAACTTCGCCTCGACTTTGTTGTCTTACACAGGATACATTCAGATAACCAGGAAGTCAGGGGGGGGGGAGGGGGAGTTCACCATTTTTTAAGGAGGGGCTCGGCCCTCCCTTGGCAGGTATACTGTAGCACTGCGGCACCTATTCGACAGGTGCCGGAGGTGATTTTTATTACCAGTGGTGCCTCATTTGAGCAAGCCTAACTCTCCAATTTTTCTATTAATGCTTCAATCGTGATTAATCAGTTGATGAGGCAAAATCCTGGCATCTTTCCTATGTGCTTCTATTCTTTGACCTATTTCACTGCCGAATCATGTGATTCAAAGCTCCACTGATATATATATGAGGGTTTGCACACTATACTGGTTGGCACCCTATGAGCCCCCTCCACGCCCTCCACTGATGGGAGACCTTAATCCCTGCAGATAACCGTTAAATGGAAACTAGTTAGTAAATTGTACTTCTGAAATTGTGAAACAGCCAGTCTTCGCATGTGATGAGGCTTATAATGCCAGGAAATTGACACAAGAATGAGATACAGGTGGCGACGTCAGCTTGAAGTTTGTGCACAAGCGTGACATCACTGATTTTAATTTAATTAAATGAAGGGATGTTATGTGCCAAAACTACAATCTGATTATAAAGCACGTCGTAGTGGGGGACTCCGGAAAATTTCGACCACCTGGGGTTCTTTAACGTGCACCTAAATCTAAGTACACGGGCGTTTTCGCATTTCGCCCCTGTCGAAATGCAGCCGCCGTGGCCGGGGTACTAACACCACTGATTTTGCTTGTCTACACGAGCATACAGTCGAACTCGGATATATAAAATCTGAAGGGGATCACAAAAAAAGTTCGATATATAGATAATTCGGTATATAAGATAAAAGTTTTATAGATGGCTTGCACTGACGTCATTGTAGCCGCCATGTTGGTGCACCGACACGATGATAAGCTGGGTTCGTAACGTCACGTGAAAGCTTTCAGTAAGATGGATTGGACTAGAGTGTACTGGACTGAAGTGCTCGTAGTCGCTATGTTGGTCCCCCAAAACGTTGATAAGGTGGATGCGCGACGTCACGTGAAAGCTATCATTGTCAATACAAAAATTTTCAAGGGGATTTTACAGCTGTTTGTTATATGCAATAATTCGTTATATGTGGGTTCGATACATCCGGGTTCGACTGTAGTTTATCAGTAAAATAGGTCTGCACTGAAGTATAAAGTCTCGTCTTGCCAACCAGTGAAAAGTTTGAAATCCGTGACGTCATACTGACATACGGGCGCTACTGCTGTGTTGGCGTAACATATACTGAAAAAATGATGAAGGAGCAAGTTTCGCTTACATTTTCTCTAGCAATACTCGACCTTTTCCTAGAAAACCGACTTCTGAAGTAGTAATTATTAATGTCCGTGTACTGACGTGTTGTCATGAGTCGTGTAATCGCTGGTACGTGAACATGGGAAGCTAAACAAGGTTTCAGTTGCTGCTAGTCAGAAGTATCTTAATCGCAACGGCCGTTTGGGCTGCACCTCAGCCAAAAAATTAAGATGTTAATTGATGTATGGATACGCTCGGTAATCGGCTCTAAGGAACTGACTAACGCTTTTACTGTTTGTATACGTGCGTAGCACAACACTCTGTTTCCCATTTCTGCTCTTTCTTTTTTCTTTTGTTTCTTCCCAGAGGGGTGCGTGTATGCGACTACCTTGTAGCCGGCTCCTCAAAGCTTGGGGCATCAGATCGAGCAGCGGGTCGTTGTCGTTCTTGACGATGTTGTCGGAGTCGACGTGGACTTCCGAGACTACAATCTCGTCGTCTTGCATGCTTCGAAAGAAGTTTTAGTCGAGCTGGTCATTTACGGGTTCGCGATAAGGCGCGCACACGGTCAGCATCTTTCACCCGACACAACATGCCGAAGCTCGCGGCGGAAAGCACATGCGCACGCCGCCATCAGCGAAACCAAACGGTCGCATGCTGTATGCGGCGCGGAGCCTCGCACACTGCTAGGGCAACTTTCGTATTAGAAAAAAGATAAGTTATAAGCTAAATCCTAAAAATAAAATTAATATACCGTCCTAATATATTCTTATCAAACAACATATATTATAAATAAGTTGTTATAACTATATTTTTACGTTAAAGATGGTAGTTTTGACATACGAAACCTTCAATTTTTTGCGCTTGTAAAGAGAACGTAAACTACATGTAGCTTGGCAGCGCGCGGCCGCTTGCCGCGGCTTTGTCATCGTGCTCGGCGCATTGTCCGAAGCTCTCGAACTAATTAAGCTTATTGGACCAAACGTCCCCGCAAGAGTGTGCACTGCAGACGGTGTCACAAACTGATGTACCCGTCTCGCAAAACCACCAAACTTCGCCAGATTTTTTTCAATTTTTTTTCTTTAACCGCGCTGTCACGTCACGTGACGGCGAATGCGCCAATGGTGCTTCAACACGAGTATGGCGACTCCCATAAATTGAGCATGCGCCGTGAAGCGGTGGGTCGGGCTCTCCAAGTGCCACGTTCGTGTCGTGGCGCTTGTCTTGTCACACTCGTGTGGGGGTTAGTATAGGAAGGTGGTGCGTGTGCGGGTCAGTCGTCTATTTTTCATCCGTGGACTCGGATCTCCGAAAAATACGCCATGATTTCTCTAAGGTTAATCAGCTTATTGTGCTGCGTAGCGGCGATCAGCTGCGAAGACTACGAGACCGAAGATAGCGTGCTCGTCCTGAAACAGAGCAACTTCGAGCAGGGCATCAAGGACCACAAGCATGTGTTTGTCAAGTTCTGTGAGTATGACGAAAAGGACACGTCCTCGCATATTTTCCTCGTTGTCGCAAACACGTTACGGCGCGAAGTTTGCGGCGGAGAACGGTACCGTTGGGCCATTTCGTCTTGTGATCGGCGTCACTGGTCCGTGTAAAGTAAACGGACCTTTCCTCCCGAGGGAAGAGAGTTCACGGAAGTTGGGATGACTCGCCGAAGAAGAGTTGGTGGCGTCGCTCGGCCTTCAAGCTATACAAAGTCGTAACCGGCGCCGTCTTTGGAAGCTTTGCGGCGCGTCTTCCTGTAATCTTTTTTTCTTCTCGACAATGGCTCGAAACGCGTCGAACCGGAGGCCGGTCATCCATCCGCTGGCCACTTCAGTGCGTTGACCGGTGGTCGACACGCGCCGCCGCAAAATCTGCTGATGCGGCGTACCGCATTTTCTTTCTTTTCACACCCGTTCGCGCCGCGTGGCGCGTCACTTTGGCCACGAAGTCACTCATAGCCGCTGATCGGACGTTTGCTATATAAAAAAGAAACTCTCTGGCTTATCGCAGATTATCCACGGGTTGGCTTATCTTTCTGCCGCTCACACGGGAGGACTCGGTTCTGGTAGCATAGTCATTGACGAATCGCTCGGCTTTTTGCCGGTTCGACTCGTGTGACGTTCAAAAGTTAAATGACGCCGAGACCAGAAAAACGAGCTTCTCTTTTGTAATTCTTTCTTTCTCTCGCTCTTTCCGATTTAATTAAAAGGGAACTTGAACGCGCACAGCCAACCCGAATTGATAGCAGTTTGTCACGGTTGCTTGCGAAATTTAATTCCGAGTCCCGACTGATGCGACCATTTGTTCACCGTCATTCGCAGTGAACTGGTTTCCGTATGCGCGTGTGACCTTGCACTGTTGACTATCTTTAGATGCGGTTGTCTACGTCATTGCACGACTAGCTGTAATGCTAGCTCGCAGTCTAGTTTTCCTGCTTAGCTGTTCATTTGTAACTAGACCTCTTTTAGTTATGCGCCCATATGCTAATTCATCTTGGTAGAAATAATGACGTACAGAGCTTTCTTCTTTTCTTAATTGAAGTCTATCATTGTTTGCAGTTTTAACTGCCCCCTTTTTATGGATTGCAAACATTGAAAGTGCCCCACTTGCAAATCTTGCAATATACAGTGCAAGCATAAGTCCAGGAAGCTTGGTAGGGCTGTCCTGTTTAGCAGTATATTAGTCCTGCATATTAGCATTTGCACATGGAGTGTTTTGCACTTTTATATCTGGAGCATATCTCCAAACTTAAGGAATTGCACCAGCACTGAGAGTATTTCAAGCACTTCGAGAACCAGTGCCAACTAGTGGTCGCATGAATCTGTTTTCTCTGTGCATTAAATGATCTAGACTGGCTGGCTCTGATCATGAAGCATAGATGATACCATTGACTTCGTGCCTGCAAATTGTCAAAGATCGTCTGTCTTTTCTTTCGCTCATGCATGGACCAATTCACAAGCAACCGGCTGACATTCGAGCGCTAATCTCATTCACTTTTCCTCTCGTCACTCGTATGTTTTAAACAAGTAGGGCATGTACGGCCTTTGCCAAAAGTTTGCAGGCCAAGTTAGGCATAGCTTGTGATGAAGCAGGGGCTCCTGTTGTAGCCACGGTGTTCCACAATAAAATATCAGTCTTTATAATGCCGGGTTCTATTTTGTGTACCACCACATAACCCGCCGTGGTTGCTCAGTGGCTATGGTGTTGGGCTGCTGAGCACGAGGTCGCTGGATCGAATCCAGGCCACAGTGGTTGCCGCATTTCGATTAGGGGTGAAATGCGAAAACACCAGTGTACTTAGATTTAGGTGCACGTTAAAGAACCCCAGGTAGGTCTAAAATTCCGGAGTCCTCCACTAAGGCGTCCCTCATAATCGGATCGTGGTTTCGGCACGTAAAACCCCATAATTTTTTTGTACCACCACATAATCTAAAGCTGCAGCTGTGCATGTGTGGCAGTCTTTGCACCTTCATCAAAGACTGTACCAGTGAGCACATCTTACCTTTTCTTGATTATAACCTTGCACATAAGTAGAGGAACAGACTGAAGTGAGCTATGGAGGCAAGGTTGGCAGACGATACGAATAATGTTGGCACGAAAGCAGGGCCAAAATGATGTGCAGTCTGCCACAAAAGTTTGCGGGCCACTGGATTTGCAAAAGCAGAAAAGCAGAGTTCTTGCAAAGCCTGGTTACATAACCTTACATTCAAAGTTTCAATCTCTAGTACTAGATTTCTGTGAGCGATACAGTGATCCATTAAGTAAACGGTAGCCATGCCTTAACAGAGCAGAAATTTACATTTGTCATGGAACCTGTGTCCTGTAAACGTTTGTGCCCAACGATACCTGTTCTATAGCAGTTTCATTCCTTTTGAAAGGCTTTCATCACTGGTCCTAGTGGTGTTCTGCCTGCGTAATCAGTCTACTCACGAGCGGTGTACCGTGAGAATGAAACAAATAGTTTCATTATACTGGCCCCACATAGGTTTCTGAACAACTGGGTGTTGGTGGGCGATTGCATGACACACTAGCTGGAATTAAGAACATACTCTCCAAAGAGGGTGCTAGGAGTCTGCTTGGCATAGTTACTGTGTAAAGGGGTTGGCACAAACTCTGCTGCTAGGTCACATTGCCCGGTCCCTACTTCCAGGGCTTCGTTGGAGGCTTGTGCCCTGTGGTCGCGCCCTCTTCCATAGCCCTGGGACATCGTACTCTCCCAAGCTGAGCAAGGAGGCATTAGCCATAAATTTTGGCAGTGTTTTTGTAGGCTTTAGGAGGACATGGCTTGTGCTGTGGTTGGAAGTGAATTGGTAGCACTGGTGCATTGTAGGTAAAGCACTAGTCTGTAACACTGTGCATTGCTTACTCGCCACATTCAAGTTTAGGGCATATTTCAAGGCAGCTAAAGTGGTGTGACCTGGAGGAAGGTTATACAGGTGGACTTGTTGAAGTCCGTGATGACAGAACAAGCATGGACCTCATGGTGGCGTGTTTGACTGGTCATTTTGGAGCAATTTGCCAGTGCTTTGAAGGCCATACAAGACAAGCTAAACCTTACTGGAGTGTCGCATGTTCCAGTGGTGGATATAGGGAAGCTTAATTATCACTGGCAAGACCACACTCCGTATTCGGAAATGCATCTTAACTTGAAGCCCATGCTTGATTTGATATAAATGATGCCTGGCGTGAACGTGCCTACTACACACATTGTGTTTCCTTTGGTTTGTTCACGACAGGTGTCATTCAAATCAAGTAAAGCGTGGGCTTCAAGTTAAGATGCATTTCTGAATACGGAGGTTATTCTTGACATGTGTAGCTCTCCTAGGACGCTCTAAAGTGACCATCTGAAACAATTGGGGAAACAAGGGTGGACACTAAAGAAAGTGAAATGCTGGTTACAAAACGTTGGACGGTGTGATAAGTTCAGAAAGTGCTCCGGTACATAGAAGTTAGGCTGAAATTTACAATAGGGTCCGTTGTGTAGTCATTCGTAAGGTTAAAAAACTAAACTATTTGCCAAATTTGTAGACTCCCCCTGGTGCGGACACTGCAAGGCCATGGCACCCGACTACGCCAGGGCAGCCAAGTTGCTCGAGGAGGAAGGCTCGGACATCAAGCTGGCCAAGGTGGATGCCACCGTCGAGAGCCAACTTGCCGAGCAGCACGACGTGCACGGCTACCCAACGCTGAAGTTCTTCCGTGACGGCCAGCCGCTCGAGTACAAGGGTGGTCGCACGGCTGAGGAGATGGTCCGTTGGCTCAAGAAGAAGACCGGACCTTCGGCTCAGCCACTCGCCAGCGTCGATGAGGCAAAGGCCTTCGTCGACAGCGCGGAGGTCACCGTCGTGGGCTTCTTCAAGGACCAGACGAGCGAGGAGGCGAAGCAGTTCCTGAAGGCGGCGGATGCTGTCGACCGGCACGTGTTTGCCATCACCTCGGACGATGCCATCTACAAGGAGTTGGGCGCCAACAAGGACGGAGTGATGCTCTTCAAGAAGGTCAGTGCAGCATTTTCGTTAAACAGTTGCAATGTGGCTGTGGAAGATTAACGATGCGCATGTAAATCTCGGTCACTATAGTCTGTTAGTAGGGCTCTCTCATTCGTCGGAGTGCCTATTCAGAAGGTTCAGAAGGTAAAGAAGTCAAAAGTCAGTCAAAAACAAGAGCACGCAGATGTATGGCATTCAACCTCATTTCGTGAAACCTCATTTCCAAATCGGGGTAACGTGTGTGTGTGTGTTAACCCCATTTCTACTCCAACTGCTTTCTGTTGCTTTTAAAACCAGCCCATCAAAATTTTATATAGATATATTAATGATAGTGGCTGTTAGCGTAAATTGGGCTGCGCATTCTCTGGCAGCTGTTTTACATTACAACCTTGTTTTATGTACTTCAGTCTCATCTCGATAATTAGTTAAAGGGATACGGACACAGTCTGAAAATTTTATGAAAATGCTGAAAATGAATCCTCAGTGTGTGAGTACACCAAAAAGAAGTAGTCACTTAGCTCATTTTTGAGCTGATGGCTGTATTTTTGACGTTCTTGTGAGCGCGTGCCTCGTCGGATTGCCATCCGGCCGGCTGCGGTCATTCGAAGCGCGCCAACGCCGCCATCGCGAGCATAGATTCGAGTTCTGGTGCGTCTACCAGCGATGAGTACACGTCTGAAGACGAGGACTATTCCAACTTGGCAAGAAATATTGCCGCTTACGAGGGGGGGGGGGGGGGGGGTACGAGCCTTCTGCATCAAGCGACGAAGAGCAGGCGGCGATGGAAGTGCCGGTCAGGTTATCGCGAACCGTAGCGTGAAGATTTCGCTCTGCACCATACACTTGTGCAAGAATTATTTGTAATTTCCTCTGTAAACTTGCTTTATCAAGAGCGCACGCAGGCGAGGCAGCTGCAGGGTACTTCAGCACTGCGTGGATGACTGAATAGTAGTTTATGCCGTCGGCGTGAGCAACTGCTGTGAGGTATCGGTACCTCCGAGACTCTCGCGTACACTTCGCCAGCCGCCCGACAGATGGCAGCACCTGTCTGGCGTTCTCCCCAGTTTTCCCCGCTTTTAGCCTGTGGAGAAGCAGAGCTGTGTGTGTGTCTGCCCCACTGCCATGTAGGACTGATTTCGTGAGTCGCGCTCACTAGCCTTGTATTGTTTTACTATGCTTTGCCAACATTTTTAAAGACATTACTGCCTTCGTGCCCAGCCTGGTGCATGTTGTCCCAGCCTCACCCTCGCACTGCACAAGAAGGCTGCAAGTGAACGAACATGGTACCGACATCTTTTCGCCTCCTCTTTACAAACGCGCTGCCTATCATTTCTACCTTGCGTTTTCGTGAGAAGACCAATGGCACAGCGTCGGGCTTTAAACGTTGCCTGTTGAGCGGCATGCCGAGGCTTTTCAGCACAGCCACATAATCATCGTCGACGAAGTGGTCCGCGCAAATGAAGTCATTTTTTAGAGGTCTCCAGGCTGGGCGTGATGGTTGACAGGCAGGTTTCTAAAGTTTATGCGCCTTCTCGTCTCTGGAAAGCGTGTGCGACGATGTGTCACGACCGACGATGCTGTTATAACAGCAATGTCTGGGCATTTCTTTCCGCCGCGACGAACGCATCAACACCGAGCGACGATCGCGGGAAGGCGCATCTATAAGACGCACCACCTGCGTGGAGCACTGACGGTGATCATGTTTCGGACGGACCACGTGCGAAGATCACGGAAAGGGGTTAAACAAACGCTGCAAGGGACCGACACCCCCGGAAACACTGCGACGACTGTGGCCGACCTTGGCCGCGCGCCCGCGGGGGTGGGTGTTATGACGTCAAATTTTAGCTTCTGCCGGCGGCCACTTGGAGGCAAGGTACAACGGAAAATCAAAAAAAAAAAGATGTTTCTCATTCTTTTTTTCAAAGCAGCTTGTTGTATTCGTTATTTTCAACAGTTCAACTTTTATTCCGACGCAAAAAACCACCCGCTAACTTTTGTGTCCGTATCCTTGCTGATCACCATGATTTTAGTAGTAGCTATCACTGCCAGTGAAGACGTTCCTGTTTGTGCATTGAAATGAGCATTGACGTTTTTGACTCCGTTTTCTTTTTTCTGCAGTTCGATGAGGGCAAGAACACGCTCGACAAGGAGGTCACCTCGGAGAACGTGCAGACCTTTGTTCAGCTGAACAGCCTGCCTCTGGTTGTGGAATTCACACATGAAGTGAGTATTGCATGTTGTGTTACAAGTCACTTGCCAAGTTTAGCGAGAGCTTGCATATAGCTGGTTTTGGGGGAGGGAGTTGGGAGTACAGTCAAGCCTCAGTATAACGAACACAGATATAACGAACTAAGCATACTGCATGTTCAGGTGTTTGAGAATGCTCTGGCTGTGCTAAGAAGGGGATGAAAAAAAAACACCATTACATTACTTTTCCTTCTAAACTGCAATTGTTCGCTTTCTCTGAGGAATTCTCGGTATGCGAACACTTGTTCTGAATGCTTCATTTGGACTTTTAGAAAACAATGCTTCATAACATGATACATGTTGTGATAAACTACATGTTGTGATAAATTTGATAACATTGGAAACTAGGGTAGGGACACCACCTTGTATTGATGGCGAAAATGACTGTTCATTATTTAGAAACTGTTGGACAAATATTTGATTTGCTTTCGACACTATGCGATTCGTGCTCGATCAGTCTAAAGAATTACTGTTTGCACACTCCTAATTGTCTGTGATGTGTCCATAGACTGTTCTGTGTGCATGTTCAGTGGCTGCCTAGTTGACAGAGAGTAGTTTGCCACACATCGACAGTTGGCTAACTGCCCGGTTGGAAATTTTGTTTCAGAGCGCCCAGAACGTGTTCAGCGGCCAGATTCGTCAGCACAACCTGCTTTTCCTCAGCAAGAAGAGCGCCGACTTCAAGGACCTTCTGGAAAACTTTAAGGAGGCTGCCGCCGCCTTCAGGCACCAGGTAAGCGGAGATTTTTACAGCAATATTTGTCGTGGGCACCTTACCCTGATAAAATTCATGTGCGAAATCTGAAATAGCTGATATTTGCTGTAGACTGAGATGGGGGGGGGTAAAAAAAATAATAAAAACTATGACTTTGCCTTGCTGTTAATCCGCTGTAATGCAACCAAGCACGCTAGATCACAACACCAAGGTTGCTCACGCAATGCAAATGTCGTTGTACAAACTACAATTTGTGTAATTGCTAGCGATTGCTCTAACAATCGGTAAATAGCACATGGACTTGGCTGTTGGGTTAGATTTAACGACTGCCAATCATGCTCGCAGCTGTCGTGTTTAATATTAGTCTTGCTTCATTTTTGGCAAATAAGTTCTCCCGAGAAAGAGTTTGATTCTTTGTTTGCACTTCGCTCTTCTGGCAAAAACTTGGAGTGGAAAGGAGTCTTGTTTTTGATCCAGCTTTTTGATAGGAATTAAAGCTGACATTTTCTGTTTTCTTCTGGTGATATCGGCGTGTATGCTTACAACGAGTATAATAAACATATTTCGCGTCGGATCCAACTTTGTTATAGCAAACAAGGTCCGACTGTACTCTGTGACCGTTCTCACACACTTCTCCCCTCGTTGCAGGTTCTCTTCGTGACAATCGACGTTGACGACGAGGACCACGAGCGCATCCTCGAGTTCTTTGGCCTCAAGAAGGACCAGGTTCCCGCTCTGCGATTCATCAAGCTCGAGGGCGACATGACCCGCTTCAAGCCCGAGACGGACTCGCTCAAGGCCGAGGACATCAAGGCCTTTGTCAAGGGCGTGCTCGACGGCACCATCAAGCAGAGCCTGCTGTCCCAGGACCTGCCCGACGACTGGGACAAGCACCCCGTCAAGGTGGTGGTGCAGAAGAACTTCGACGAGGTCGTCTTCGACAAGACCAAGGACGTGCTGGTCGAGTTTTACGCCCCCTGGTGCGGCCACTGCAAGCAGCTGTCGCCCATCTACGACGACCTGGCCGAGAAGTACAAGGACCGCGACGACGTGCTCATCGTCAAGATGGACGCCACGGCCAACGAGCTCGAGCACACCAAGGTTGACAGCTTCCCCACCATCAAGCTTTACAAGAAGGAGACAAACGAGGTGAGCGTCGCTGCTGCGGTAGTGCTTCTGAATTGAACGTGCATGCTGTCCCTCTGGTACCTGTTTAACAGTTAGTTCATGAAATCCATTCATCCATTTCATCATCGGCACTCAGACGTGACCTTATGTATATCTGTCTAATCTGTATCTAACTTTATTACCTGATCTGTCCACAGATTAACAGTTGGCCTATGCAGTGTACTTGTTTAGTTCATCAGATTGTTCAGTCTGCTGTAGACCTGCTGCAGTAGTGCTTGAGGTCGTGAATGCAATTGCTGCCACGGCAGTTGTATTTCGGTACGAACGAAATAGCAAAAATGCTCTTGTACTGAGATTTCGGTGCAAGAACTCCGGGTGGCCAGAATTAATCCGTATATGATAGTTTTGTCACGGAACAACCCAGAATGTAATTTATTTTAATCTATCTAGTGCGTGTATAACCAGTCGGATTTATGCAATCAGTTCCATCCATTTCATCATCAATGCACAGGCATGATATCTTCCTGGTAAATAATCTAGTCTACGATAAATCTAGTCTGTATCAATCTGATTCGTCTTACGTAGTACCCGTTTAACAGCGGGCCACGCAATCTGCCGGCCTGTTTCATCGTCGGCCAATGTTCACTGCAAGGGAAAGGCCTTCACGAGTAATCTCCAGTTACCCCAGTCTTGCGTGAGCCGACTACATCCCATTTCTGCACTCCTAATCTAAAATTTCTAAATCTAATCTAGAATACTCGTCAGTTTGACACTCTTAACTGCATTCCCCTTCCCTTGGCACGTGCTCTGTTACTGTATTAATAGAGCATCGATAGTTACTAGGTCTGCCTGTCATCTGCAATGGGCAATCTGTTTGATGTTGATTGATTAAAAATCTGCATTTGCTGGCATTCCAGCTCTGCTGCACTTTGGTGGCATAAACTGTACACTTAAAAAAAAATGTTAGCTTATGTGAGACATTGCAGTTCACCTTGTATAGCTTCCTTCACTTTGTCAGTCAAAAGCTTCGTGGCAGTGTTGACATTGTGAATGTCAAGACATTCTATCGAAAAGGGCTTCGAGGCGGGGCTTTAAGGTCAGAAGGGATGACACGGACATTGACTGACAGCTGACTATTTGTTTTTGCCGGGGTTGAATTGTAACTTGAATACAGCAATGGACAGACACCAAGCCCTTTTGACAAAGATCATGCTGTCTAATAAGATGGAATACCAGGGAAGCACGGCCATCTTGTCATTTTTAGTGCTTCTGCCTTTTTTTTTTTTTTTTTACGTCGTAGTCACTTTTTGAGTTTAAAACTTTTTTCACATGTTCTCGCAGCCATTTTGAGATTTCTTTCGGTGCAGTGTGAACACTTCTTAGCTGTCACCATTAATAATTCTTTCACTTTTTATTTTCTATTGGTCTTGTGTGAGCTTACACGGTAGTTCATGCTGAGTAAATGCCCCGTTTATGCGTTGTTTTAAACCAGTGTGCCAATTTAGTCCTTCGCAAAAGGAATTTTTATTTTCTTGACAGCACTTGCATTTTCCGCGGGGTTTTTGTAGACAACTGTGAACTCCATGGTTGCACATGGAAAAAAATTAATCCTGGCTTTGTCTTTAGTTTGCCTGGGGTACCAGTGTCCTTGCCATCTCATTCGCTGTCATTCATTTGGCGCATTTTTGTCATTCCAGGTTGTGCAGTACAATGGCGAGCGGACACTCGAGGGTCTTTCCAAGTTCCTCGACACCAACGGAGAGTACGGCCAGGCGCCTCCTGAGGAGGTAAGTTTTTGTGGTCTCGGCGCAGATTGTGTGGCTCGCACACCTGCCAGCTATCCCGAATTTTTCATAATGTTTACGTATTTGAGCTCGTTCAATGATTTTATGAATGTTGCATCATGTTCTATGAAAAAATGAATTCCATTCACGGAATAGTTTTGAAGGCGGTGAAGTATGGTGCAGCACAAGATGTAAAAGAAATACGCCTGCAAAAAAAAAAAAAAAGGAAGCTGTGATGGTACTAGTGCCACCCTCCTGTGACAGCACAGGACGTTGTTGACAGTGCAAGACAGTGGGGACTGCTTGCTAAACCCAGAGCACGTACTGTGCATCGGATGTGTGTGCTTAGCTGGCCACGCACATCTTTCATCGCTGTCCACATCCCCTACCCTCCGCACCTGCATTTTATTTTTTTCGTTGGGCTTTGTACCATCAATCGCATGATTGGGCCACGCAGCTGTGCAAATGCTAGGATGCTGGGGACCTGTTGAAATATTAAACATGGGGGGGATTATCCTGCGAATCTGGAGGGTAGGCAGAGAATCGCCTTTCTCATGTTCAAGTAATGTACCGCCCGCCGTAGAAGTTTTAGGAACACTTAGTCCAAGCAAAATCTACATTTCACCGCAGCCTGGGCACATGTCCTCTAACCGAAAGGAGGAGTTGATACTTCTCGGTACAGTCGTCACATTCCCAACATAAACGGGTCCATAAACGACATAAACGGGTCCATTGTTCCCATCAGTTCCTCTGACTGTCAGACATGTTAGAACAGCCGTGGCTTGTCGTAGACTTGCTATCAAGAATGTGCTAACGTAAGGGTATGTTGTACTTGAACATCTGAAAGTCATAGCAGGTGCGATGAGCAGTGCAAATGGCGACACCTTGTTTAACCGAATGGTACGAGACCATTATCATAATGGCTTACAGCATTCTACTTCTGTAGCTAATGGCATGCTTACAGCAGCAAGATCTTCACAAAGACATTTTTGTGTTTCCTTTTTCCAAGAATTGGCCAATATAAGTTTTTCCGCATGTTGTGTTGTTGACCACAGCAACGCAACACGTCACCATTAGCGCAACTACTGTTGTAAATGTCTGCTATAACAACTTCTGTTACCACAAATACAGTACAGTGCATGTTTGTGCTTCTTTTCCTAAATGTTCTTCATGTTGGGGGTGTTTACCTTCAACGTTGTCACTTTTGTTCCGCAGGTTGAAGAGGAAGAAGAGGAGGAGGAAGACAAGGATGACAAGCGGAGGGACGAACTTTGAGCAGACGGCTTTGCCAAACACCCCACCTTTCCTCCTTCAGTTCACTTCCTTCCCCCACCCGACCCCCATGTTCCCATGTTTTCTAGTTTCTTAATGCTGTTACATTTTTTTTTAATTCTGTCACGCGTTCTACATTCATTTCGAGCCCTGCCTCGTAATTGTCATACCTCTCTCCCCCGTGCCACTTCCCCGTGTTTTCTTTTTTTTCTTTTTCTTCACCATACTGTCAACATGTTGAGATACGTTTTTTTATGCCTTTCTCTTCAAGTGCTCCGATCTCTGTTGTTGTCGTCGTCCAAACATACAAGGAAACAAAAAGAAACATTTGATTTTTTACTGTCTTCAACGTGACTGGCCGCCGCCGCTTTTCCGTGATTCGCTGTTGTCAACGTGCGGAGGGACCTCGTGGAAATGTTGAATGGGTGCTTCCAATCTCAGTGCAAGCAGAGACCAAGCTGCATCTCGAGCTTCTTTTTCTCATGACCCTATTGTGACAGACTGGGCACTGTATCACGGGGTTGTGGCTTTGCAAAGGAAAAAAAATGACAGCGCTGTTTGTTCCCGTTGCTTTTGTACAATCGACGCACGTCAAACTTCGTAGTAGTATTCTTGTGCCGTTTTCTTTTAGTTTTAAGAGGGACCACTCGCGCGATACCAACTCGCGGCACAGAGCTGTGTCGAGAGAAAAGGGTAGTTTATGCTCGGCCTGACTATCTGAGGGCGCCTGTGCAATTTGTTTTTAAAAGGTCTCAAGAAAACAAAAACGAGTGGCACCTGTTTCTCGCGGGCATTTTTCTGTCTTTGAATTGTGCGCAAACTTTTGTTACAGGCCCCACTACGTATTTATTTCTGCTATGCTTGTTACCTTGCAAACTGCGGTTGGTGCATTTGGGAGTTGTTGCCTCACTTGTTTTTTAAACCTTTTTTTTTTTTTTTCTTTCGAAATGTGGTGTGAACGAAGCAGGCGGGTTTGTGTGAGTGTAAAATTTCTTTAGAGGGCGCCACTTGCCTTATTGCAGTGGCCTGTATTTTCTTTTTCTTTTTTGCAAGAATGTGTGAGCAGATGAATCTTCTGTCCAAAAAAAAAAATCATGGCTGTGGTTGCGCGCACAATCGTCGTCTGCTGGGCATTTACCACGTGTCGTGTCGGAAACTCTCAGAGAATGTGCGTCCTGCTAAGAGATGAGAAATAAAAACATTTCACAACTCTCGCGTCTTGTCTCTGTTTGCATCTGTTATTGGGCTTGTGCGATACAGGTCGGCTGCGGCGCTTTAAAGCAAAAGACCACAGGATTTGCAGAAGTGTATTGCATGTTGCTTTGAGACTTTCCGAAGGGCGAACTTCTGCTATTCAAAGACCGCTACAAAATTTTGGACCACATAAGCCTAGTTTCAGTTAGTGTAGCCGTTTCCATGCGAAAATTTTGTTTGAGACGCTAGTAGATGCGTTGAAAAAAAAAAAAAAAATCTGCTTAGTTGCACCTCTGGAACTGCAGCTACATCTTCCATTGACTGGATGCTTTGTTTGCCAGAAAGAATGCAAAAACTAACAGGTGGTGATGTTGCTTTAAAATTTCTGCACTGTCTCCTTATGTTAGATTTTGACAGCACTTAATCAAATCCCATGACAAATCCAAAACCAGTGCGCTGATTTGTGCCATAATCTAGTCTACTTTTTCACTCCTATTGTGTGTTCCTGCTACTGGTTGTTGCAAAAAAAAAGACGTACAGTCAAACCTGAATATAATGAATGCATAAAATTCATTAGAGGTGAATTTGAGTGTATAGAAATACCTGATAGTCTACCTATTGATACATAAGCTTGTTTGTTATAACTGGGTTTGACTGTATACCAGCACTTAAGCTGCACTAAAAATTTGGCGAGTTCATCACACCGACCCCTAAATGGAATGTGAACAATACTGATAAGGCCTCGTATAGTACTAGGTAGTACAGCAAAATCTCGACTGCAAGCACAGGTTCATGTCTGTGCCATATATAGACAATACGTGCATAATGGTATTCCAAAGTTTTATTGCGAAACAATAACATGTGACGCGGGAACAATAAAAGTAAGCTTTGCAATGGCAAAGCATAGATAAAATGTCAGTAAATCTGACCACTTGTAAACCAAGCCATAAAATACTGAATTAAAACAGCACCATAAAATATGTATATAAATCCCTGCTGCATTTACAAATCCAATACGAATGAAACAACTGCATTGTTTTCAATATTGCACTAACTTGCAGCAGTAAAAGGGCCAACCAAAATATGATGAGTAACAGTTTTGAAATCTGATAAATATGTAAAACATCTAGGATCTTAATGTTACTGGAAAGCCTTCCCTATAATAAAGCTTTTCTATTCTAAATAATACTTTTAAGTTTAGTGGCCCTAGGTCCTGCCACCTTACTTGAGGCTGGATGCCGACTTCATTTTAACAAATTTTGACTGCGGTACTTAGCTCACATAGACATGCCTATATGCGGTACTTTACAAATCTGAGCCGAAATTGAAAAAATACCCTCTGGTAGATAGCACAATTCTACTCCTTAGCTGGACTGCACAGAGGCAGAAATTATTTGGACAATCAGTCGGAATTGAGTTAACAATGCCTCACTATATATAACTTTCTAATCACTTTGGGTAGATATTGCGTAAGGCGTATTCACTTCGCAGGAATTCTGAGCCTGCCACCAGTTCCAAAATATGCATGAATAAATTGTGCAATTGAATGCCTTGGTGTTTCAGTCAAGTTTGTCTTGCACTGCTTAAGAAGGCGTTTTGTCCAAAAAGTAAGCGGAACAATAGTCCGCGCTGCCATAACTTTGAAAGTGCTTATCTCAAAACTGGCACTGGTTTCAAGATCTGTTCCAAGTGGGTGAGCCTTGCAAAGTTGCTGGCTTTACTTCATCAATCACTCGCAACATGTGCTCCAAAGTGATGAGCTTTAAGTTAATAAGTGAAATTTTGCAAATTATGTATTTGCTGTAAGTTAACGTGCAAAATAATGCCCCCATCCTCGAGCAACCTGCCTTAGCCAGTAGAATTTTGTTATCTACCACATGTAAAATTTAAAAAATTTTGCTAAGATTAAAAATAAAAGGGGGTAAATGCACTTGATAAATGGTGTAAAAACAGCACTAAAAATTGCCTAAGAAGGCATTCACAGGGAGAGTAGCCTATGTCATTTGATGTTAGACCGCTCTGGCTGTGTACAATATTGGGATACTACAGTGCTCGGAGTAGCAAGCTCATATGTACGTTGTAGCAAAAGTATGGACTTAAAAAAAATGGCTTAAAAGCAGCCTTAATAAGGGTACATCTGGAAGGATGTTCACAGGGGTGGGTACAATCCTGGCGGCGGTGGCGAAGGTGGTGTCACGGTGAGCTCGAAGAGGAGGCAGTCGTTCCAAGCCAAGCCGGGGTTGGCTTCGAGGTCGCTGAAGGCGAACGAACTCCTGCCAGACGTAAGGCACCGTGTGTTCACCCTGGGGTCGCGGGAAGCTGGGGTCGTTTATGGTGTAGCCGACGTGCTGCGGCCCATTCTGGTTCAGCAAGGTCACCGTCACCTGTTGCGACGAACGGCACCACAAACCGGAACAATCAGGATCACCGAGAACCTCAATACTTATTGTTGATACAAACATCATGAAGCTAAAGGGAGCGTAGGAGAAATCAGGTGTGTTTTTAAAAATTAGAATGCAGAAATAGTAATCAAAAAGGGATACGTCGAAAGTCAAAGAAACGGCAACCTGTTACTAGTGGGAGCCAAACCCACAACCTCCACGTGATATGTGCGTTGCTCTACCGGTTGACCTACTGTGACAACTGTCTCCACTCTGCCTGATCCTTGTCGACTTTCTTGAGTACTAATTTGTGTACATGTGCTAACTTAAACCCCGGAGTCAAAACAAATAATACAATTTTACAAGATGATGTGGGCTTGAAGTGATCAACTAATGGTGAAACAATGTATGTCGCTGCAGTCAACGTTTCAACAAAGAGACTTGTCTTTGTCAGGGCAGCAAATGCTTTCTTTGGCAGTGTTTAATCGAATTGAATCTTTATTTTTCTTTAGTACAGTTCAAAAAATATACATGTGTATGATGGCGAATAGCACACTAAGCAAACACAGTAAAGAAGAAACACGAAGGAAACAAGGCCACAGTGCTGTTTCTTCTGTCCCTTGCT
Organism: Dermacentor silvarum; assembly: GCF_013339745.2. Classification (NCBI taxonomy): domain Eukaryota; kingdom Metazoa; phylum Arthropoda; class Arachnida; order Ixodida; family Ixodidae; genus Dermacentor; species Dermacentor silvarum. The sequence continues at coordinate 20,935,270 of NC_051158.1, read as the reverse complement.
CGAGTAGTGCACTATTAACCATCACGAGTGAACTTTTTCAACTTGCCCAAATTACTACCCTGACAATGAGCTACAAGTGCTCATTGTAGCCAACTCTCAATGGGGGTGGAGGAAATTAAGTTGGTGTGTACAGTTTGTGTGCAGTCGAGAATAAGCTGGTGCGTACAGTTGGTACATAGTGGAGAATAAGCTGGGGCGTACAGTTGGTGCACAATGGCGAATAAGCTGGTACACACAGTTGGTGCACAATGAAGAATAAGCTGGTACATACAGTTTGTGCACAGTGGAGAATAAGCTAGTGCATGAGGGAAGTTGAAGTGCTAAAAAATAACGGGGAGGGTGGGGGCTGGTAAAAAGGTGTTTAATTGCAATAGAGAGTGGGTGGTTCATATATATACCAAACTCACTCTCCCCAACTCACAATGTGGATGCCTAGGAATATTAGCCAGTCGCTCTCACAGCCATGATGGCAGATGTGGAACACTGTTTCAGCTGTAGGTCATCAGCACCAAAACTACTAGTATGAATATTTTACTGTGAACAGCAGCTGCGAGCTAGAAAATGGTTTTACTTTGTTCATTTGTTTGCCACACTGATTCTTGCATGGCACAGTGTAATGCAAATAAAAAATAATCTAAGAAGCTGCACTAGAGGTCAAAGCAATTACAATTGTGAGCTTCAAGCCTGGAATTCCAGTCACTACACTGGAACCATTTTGAATGAGTGAACAGAAAACATACATGCATTGTTACATTGTCGTCCCGCATCGACAAAATGTCTAGAATTAGCAAAATTGATAGTGTCTGGAGGCTTGTTATAAATAATCAATAAACAATATAAATTAAAAAAACAAATAAATAAATGCAGCTTCTGATGTTCATGGCACTTCACAAAGAACCACGTGCTACAATATTTTGCAAAGTTCAATGAAAGTGACCGCACCGCTAATGTCCATTTTTTTCTCACTTTGGATGTTATTTGCATATTAACATGAATTGTTTGGCCTACTATATCAGCTGCATGTTTGTATACATCCGATATGTGTTAGATTCTGAGTTATGCTGTATCACAGTGTATCATGTAATGTAAGGCCGGAGCTGCAGGCGGAGACGCTTGCATAGATGAAATGCCGGCAACAGGAGCCAATGTTTCAGTGGCGCCATTGTGACCGCTGCGAAGCTCTATGACGGATAGGGGGAACGTCCGCACCTCCACCAAATAATGTTATGTGTAACTGATGCCCAAGGCTATTTACACTTTATTTACAGGGAAGATAACGGAGGCCAAAATGGCGATGCTATAGCAAGCGGGAACCCGTCGTCTTCCTTCTCCTCAGTGGCGGCGGCTGTTCCGTATCAATATGTTATGCTGTATTATCGATCTATCAATAAATCAACTTTACTTTTCTAGCGTACACTAGAAATGGGCTAAAAGCTCAACTTATCTCGGGAGGTGCCGTGCAGGACAGCATGAATGCAGCTTGTATTCAAGGGCACACAAAAATTAATACAAGCAAAATACGGCATTTTAAAGCATACTAACAATAACAACAATTTTTTTAAAAATGTACCAAGAAAAGAATTCAACGCACCTTCATAGCTTCAGTACTGTTGCGCCAGGTGAATAAACAAATAACCAGAATCTCTCATAAACTATCAATGAGTAGGATTTATTCTACGAGAACTTGCACACGCCGATAAGATCAACAGAATTTAAATCTGGACTTGCCCTGTGTCGAAACGGCCACGGGAGCTCAGAGTCGTTGGGGCCCCTAAGCAGGACCAGCTGAACAGCCATGAAACGCCCCTTCCGGCTCTGGCCCATGCCGTTGAGGTGTATCCGAAGCTGAAGCCGGTAGCCGGGCACTCCGGTGCAGAAGATTGGGCTGGACGCATAGCGATGAGTGCCGTGGCGTTGGTGGCGTTTGGTGCGCGAGTACTCCTTCAGAAGCCACCGAAACTGGCCGTCCGGGCGAGTTATGACTTCATCCTGTTAGCACAAAGAAACAAAAAGGCATGTCTGAGACGAATTCAGTTATGGTTCCTAGTGTCATTAAGAACAATCGGTGAGACTGCATATGTCTGGTACATCTGGATAACACAATTATGAAGAAATAATATGGAAACACAGGCGGGCTTCATTAGCAAGTTTTACTAGGCAGATGAAAATGAACTATATATATTCGTATTCAAACATTCAGCTTCAGCAGATGTGTGCAGAGGAAAGTAGGAGAGTGTTTCTGCAAACCCTTTAGAAAAGTGCCGGGTCTGCTTTCCTGCAATGCAAAACTGCACAAAATTGCCTGCATATATTGTTATGCAAAACTGCGCAAAATTGCCTGCAAATGGCCTGCATATATTGTTAAAATGGCGGCGATTATACTGGGCATCGAATGCACTGTTATTGTTTCGGTGCATTAAAATACAATGGGAAGGAATGAACGAAAACAAGAACAAAGCAACATTAGTCAGAATTTTAGTGATGACTTTAACTATCGATACTTCGGGCATGGTGTACTGCGGCAAAGCCAGCTGGGGACTTTTCTAAAGGGTCCATTACAACCTCAAATTGCCATCTGCCAAGCCTCCTGGTTAGATCAGGAGGGTAAATCGATTGCTTCCGAAAGCTAGCAGTTTACCCTCCTGGTTCGGCCCCTAGACCAATTAATACCAAGTCTCCGTCAACTGTGAAGCGTGAGGCAAATTTAATTAAATTTGCTTTCCCAACAGACCAAAATGGCCCCTACTGCAGCATATCCTGCTACAGCAGGTATATGGTAATTTTTTTATTGCTATATCAATTTTCATATTTACTCGATTGTAAGTGCAGTTCTTTTTTTTTTTTTTTGCCAGGAAAGGTTCACTGAAATATGACATGCGCGTTCAAATCAAGTACAGAACCGAAATCGCAGTACCTGGTGTCCGAATCCAACCCCAAAATCTCTAATCCCACCTTCCAATCTCAGAGAGCAACGATGAGTGATTCTCGGTCCACTGGGACTTGGATGAATAAATTTACTTTTTTGAAGTGAGAACCAAATAGCTATTTCCCTCTCTCTTACCATTAAGAATTGGTGAGGTAGCAGCAATCAATTAAGGGTATTGCATTTTGTAATTTTTCAAGCATTAAAATTATGTTGTGCATTACAGTCAAGAGCATTGAACTTTCCATTTTTGTGGCTGGGTAAAAATCAGGTGCGTTGTTATCGGGGATGCGTTAGAATCGAGTAAATACATTATATACAGACACTCTAGCTTACTGGTGGCATCAGCATCATGTCCTGGATGTATGTCCAAATGTATGTACCTATGTACAGTCGACTTCCATTAATTCAACCCTGACGGGACTAACAAAATCGATTGAATTAACCGGCGCGTAGAATTAAACAAGATAGAGAAAAAGAACGCCAAAACACACTGCTGATTCATTTGGCAGTACTTGCCCGATTCTAACCCCAAATCAAATGGCCGCCCGTTTTTTCTACATTTAACGCTCCTAAACAACACAGAAATCTAATATGCACCCAATTTTTCAGCAAAAAAAAAATGGACGAGGGTCTAATATGTGTATAAGGCTTCGTTCACACTTGGGCAGCGAAAAGAGAGCAGAAATGCCGAAGAAGGCATTCATTCCACACACATCCAAGGTGTTCACATTCATTCCAAGATGACCACTGATGTTTAACTATGAATATAGAAGACAATAAATAGTTTCAATCCATTTAACCTGATGTTTTTTGGAGATGTACAAGGAGCAGCTGGAGAAGCGGTCACCCCGGAAGCGGCGGTGATGGATTGGCCCATTCGCCTGGCTCTGCAAAAGCGTGAGATGTTGGGACATGGCAACACTTTGCTGCTGCTCCTTTTTCTAATCTCCAGCTCCTCTGCAATCTTCATCCAAATCTCGCTCCTGTGGAACGTGTCCTTGTAGAGACTGAGTTTTATCGTACATCACGGGGTAATTTTTGATAGTGTTGATCAGCATCACCGCTGACACTTGGGGAGCCATGTTCGATGTTTACATACCACTACAGCTTCCGGCAAAAGCAGGACGGCTTTTTGCTTTCGCTGAGGTGACAAAATTGGTCTGAGACTGATCGGCCTTGCCGCCTTGCTTTCTGCTCACTTAGGAGGAAGAGCAGGCGGTTGACTTCAGATTCTTTCACTTCCGCCTGCTTCGAGACCAAGTGTGAACATAGCCTTAAAATTGGGTCACTACCTTAATCAGACATTGTGAGCTACTGTTATTACTTCATACTTAACTTTCTGTTATTTGCAATATCTTAATTTTTTTCAATTTATGGCATAAATTCACAATTCACTTCTTACAGTTACTACACTTTAACGTTTCCTTTTAAGTGCAACAAACCTCATCAATATCGGTGGAGTAGTTGCTGAGAAACATGATTTTTCCATTCCCATGTATTAATTTAGATATGCACTCCCGAGCTAGAGCTTCCTACAGACCAATAGAGCGAACCAATGCAGCCACATGTCTCAGCTGATGTACTGGTAAGCTTTAGCTTGACTTTGACAAACATCCTCCAATGACTTCTGGACAATTTTTTATTGTGTAAGACTTCTTCCACCTTGCAATTTTCGCGTAACTTTTTTTGGTTAATACACTCGCAATCTGTACTAAGATGCAGTCTAAAACCCTTACGTTGCTCCCTGACAGGCCTGGCTGTGCCATGGAAGCCATAGAAGCCATGGAGGCCATCGGTGCTTCTGTAGGAGCCATTGACACCTGCAATGCAAATTTTTATAAAAATTTGTTACGAACTCAGAAAAACAAGTTGCATTCTCAGTAACGCAGCCAACTTCCCCATTCATTCAATGTCGCGCAATTTGTTTTTCAGTTAAACAGTTATCATTAGTTCGGTCAGCTCACTGTGTTTTCAATTCACTTTACTGAGTTTAATTCAAACGAGCCTTCCAACTAACACTAACATGTTTCCCCTAGAATGCAGCACCTGATAAAGCAACCTCTGTGTTCAACAAATGTGCTCGAGAAACAAAGACTGTTAAACATTAAGTAACCAGAATATATGGCTCGAACAGAACATTTTGTCTTCAATTCAGATGCCTTGACAAAGAAGCAGTTAATTATAGACTATTTCACCACGCACAATTATACTGCTGAATGATGAACTTGTTTTGCAAGGCCTTCACTAACCTAGTCTGTGCAGCTGATTTTACTTACGGCTCACAGAAAAAAGCATAACGATGTGTTTTGCATGTATCTATGTTTATTTACAAGGTGTTTCAAAAAGTAATAGCAACTTTATTGTTTACTGGTACTGGTTGAATTTTCGAGCCCATATACTGTTTCCCATGCTGCATGCAAACTTCAAAAAATGCAAGATTTCATCCACCAAACAATGTGTCTCGCAACCAGGAGCTCTGTAGGTGTTCGGCTCAAACCACAGTCTTTTGCAGCAGGCAAAGGAGATCAATTTCACCAGCTACGTCCTCATTCGAATCTCCAACAAACATGCGCGTGCACATCTCAAATGGAATAAGAAAAAAATTGCTCTGTCCTGATCCGCATGTTGCTTGACAAAGAGCAAAACCACAAAAATTCAAAGGCAAACTTTTCTTCCGCCCTGGTGGGGATAAGGCTGAACTAAAGATTAGATTCGATTATAAGTTTGGCCTGTATCCTAAACTTGGCGAACTGTACCATATCCCTAAATCTTTACAGGCATCTTACTTGCAGTTCAAAGCTTTCGAGTCTGCTATTCATACATCTTGTTCATATTGTTCATCACTTGGTTCACTCATAGAAGTACTTCCACGAGACTCGCCATAATTCAAGCTCAAATGATTTACAATGCCAACTGATAACGTATCTGTGGGCTCTGGGACCCTGAATTAAGATGGGCTGACTGTATGATGAACTAAATAGAGCAAAGTAAGTTTATCAGAGACATGCTTTTGACCAAGCACTGTGGAATTTTCGATGCAGCATTGGCCAACAGCATGCGCATCTGCATATCCAAAGGAACGCAATCAGGTACACTATATCAATTAAGCATACTCCTGTCAGCTCTTCACTAGAAATCCTTGAATTTATTTTTTACAAGGTTTCTGGGGCATCGCTTTGCTTATGGTGGCGAAAAGTCTTTGACTTAAAGCCCAGCTCAGAGACTGGCATAAAATACTTGCTCGACTTTTTTTTTTTACCTTTTTAACAATCTCCCTTTTCAAGCTGTTTTCTGTTGTCGTTTTTGTTTTATATACTCTTGTCACGGCATTGTTTTCCATGTGGATGTGATTTTTATCTGCAAGTGTGCGGCTTACGCAACACCTCGTTGGGCAATAGTGTTGGTCAATAATCCAGGTATTGAATGTTTCCTGACGCATGCGCTGTGTCTGTGCTATGAATGGTGAGTGCATATATGCAGGTGTTCTTGTGCAATAAATTTAGTTGTAAGTAGCGCTCTGTATGTCCTTGTTCTTTTCGCTGTCTTTGTTTTATTTGCGCTTAACCTGTCTTGAGATGTTGCCGTATCAATTAACTCATATATAGGTCCTAGTTCAGTATACTTGCTCTAGATGCAGTCCATTAATTGAAATTAGTTGACAGGACAAAGACGTGAGCTGATGAACACCACAACGGAAATTCCCCCAGTCCAGCACTCCGCAGTTACGCAGCCGTGCAAACTACGGTGCACAACACACGTACGATCAAAGCGTGCAACACAGGAGCAATACCCCAAACCATATCCATTCGAAGGAGTTGCAACCATTCCCTAGACCGGCGGTTAGAAGTCAGTTGAGATCGAGACACCTCGCAGGCACACCCACATAGACCGACACCCGACGCCGCCAACCGGTCTCACCTCTGGTCATGAGCACGCGCGCTTTTCGTTTGCTAGGTTGTGCGACAGTTCTCTAATCTTGGTGCGCACGGCTGGCCACGCAGTGGGCAGCAAGATGCCGAGGCAGATTGAAACAAGCCTGCCCATCTGTGCAGACGCACTTCGTTAGTTGTTGGATCCGCAGTGACGAGTTTGCACATTTTACTCGCACAAGGGTGCCATAGACTCCCGTTCACCAGGAGGCTTTAGCTCGGGGCCAACTCTGGGTTTTATATTCAATTACATTTGAACCTCATTTTAACGAAGCCACATCAGACATAATATAATATCATATACAATATTTGTTATAAGCATACACATTGATATTAGCAAAAGAAAATTTGTAGATTGCAAATTTACGTAGCTACATCCAATAATTCGTTAAGTCGGTGTTCGTTAGATTGAGGTTCAAGCGTATATGAGAAATGCACTTAATTATCAGACATCAGACAACCGCCGAACTGAGTTGAATGAAATTTGTTGCATTTCAGAGAGAAAGCCGGATTCTACCAACAGTAGAAAGCAGAATTTTGATTTCAGGGCTTCATAGCTTTTACAAATTTGACAACAATCAGTAAGTTAAAAAAAAGATACTTAAGCACAATGTTTACAAATTTGTAACTCTGCACCAAAAACAGATGTCGCAGTTCTGTCAACTGTGTTTTTTAGAGTATCTCAAGTGGACAAATTTGATACAAGAGTTCACAGTTTATGTGGAATTGCTGCTGTGTTTACAAGGGTTCTGCAACGCCGCCTCCTACTGACGAAATAGTGATTTATTTCAGATTGATAATATACCTCAATTTTGTCCATTTTATATGTCAGAAGAGGTGGAGCTTGCATAGCTGTGATATCGTTTTTAATTTCCGAGTTGCAATGTTGTAACCTTCATGATTAGTTTTTCTTCTTTTTCTTTTAAAATTTGAAATTTTCAGCAATTTTCTTAAAGCCAAGTGGCCTAAATGACAACTTACTCCCTATAGTCAGTAGATTTAACCATTTTAGTTTCAATGCAACAAATCTCATCAAATTTGGTGCAGTGGATGCTGAACGAAATGATGTTTTACCTGTGTGAAAAATTTAGTTCTCTATTTAGATTGAATAACAACAATAAATGAAGGATTTATGTTGCAGCACGTGCTGACAAACAAACAAAGAAATTAAAGTTCTTGCCTGGTTGGAAAAACCAATGCTCTCGAAGTTAGTTGGGGCACTTGGTGGGTGAGGAGGTTGTAGCTGAAATGTCTGTAAACAAAAGAAAAGTACTTTTGATACATCAGTGTGAAGTGAAAGTACATGGCTGTACAGAATTTAATAAATGTGCTGTCAAGTAACAAGGCAAGGTGAAGCAACGCATATATTGCCCACGTTTACACCATCAGCTTTGCAGATTTTTAGTAATACAGTTATAACATGTACCCTTGTAATACAAATTACTGTCATTACACTGGTGCAACACTACCTGTATCGTTGACTGTTGTGCATAATTGCTAACACTGCAGCAGTATTAGAAAAAATCCCTCTGGAGTGCAAACGTGGCTACAATGACCAAAGTTACAAAAACATGTGCCAATGTTTTGCCAACCTACGTGGCATGCACATTTTAATAAAGTTTGTGGCAGTGCTGTAATATTAGACCAGCATTTTAGAAATGCTGCATTATGTATGCAGGTACGGAATGTGGACAAGATGAGAGAGCTGAGAACTATTACATAATTAACATATTACACAATAACTAACATAACATATTATTACATAATAACTATTACATTACAGCAGCCGATAACTATCAAACATAATACCAAGGCTGCAGCAAACCGTTTCTGCTAACAGGGTACACACAATGTGGTTGTATTATGCAACAATTGTTTTCATTAGTCATCCTATTTGACCTTTGATATTGGCTGGCAGGATGCCAAGCTTGGTCATTATCACCATGTATCAGCCACATGCTGCGATGAATGATAAGAAATACGCAGAACTTAAGGAAAAGAATCCTTACGTAATATGGCCCTTTGTTTCCTCGTTTACATGAACTATTCTGTGATTCATCATTAGTAAAGCTCGTTATACTGAAGTCACATCGAGCACAAAAATAGCTTCGCTATATCCTTCCGAGAACCGAAGACAGGCCAGGGACGTACATAATTGTTTCTGGAAGTTGGTCCTTATTACCGAGTGGTATGTTGCGAATAGTGAAAAACCCACTGTTTAAGTACCATGGTTGGATGCTGAAAGTAGAATCTTCCTGTACGCGGAGAAATTAAAGCATTTCTTTGTGTTCAATAAGGTAAAACCCACTTTTTTCTTTGCACAGACATAGAGACAAAGCTATGTCATTGTGCAGTGGACTGGCCCTAGGGTTACCAACTCTCGAGTGGACGAAGTTGGTACGGAGGGCAGGGAGCTGACAACGACCGACATTGTCAGTGCCAGGTGCTGCCAGTCTATACGATCAACAAAGTTGCACAATTTTTTTTTTTTTTGTCGCGATTGCAGTAGTTTCCTAGCTAACACCGCTAACAATACAGACAGAGGTATACTGCCAACGGTTAGGGTCTAAAACATAACTAGAACCACAACAAAAGTGAAATCACGATTATGTTTATGACAATGCAACAGAAGACAAAAGTTAGAACGTGCAACCGAGCTGTCATGTATAAACAGGAATTCTGGTTTATTGATTGTTATACAAGGGAAAAAAAAAAGTCCCGACTGTCCCGACTCGGTGAAGTTGGGGCCTGGGACTTTACTCAAAAGTCGGTACCATCCTGCTAAATTTGGGTCGGTTGGTAATGCTGCATGGCACATTGTTGCTACATCTTGTATTCCATGTCATGTGGTAGTATTTGCACTTCGAAATGTTCATTTTGTCACGACTGTGACGATAAAACAGCCCACATCAAATTAGTGTAAATTTTCACGAAAGTTGATGGAAAGAATCTGATTATTCCATTTCCATACGGTTCCTCAAGCATCTGACTTAATGTCCTGGATAAATATTCTACGCGATCGCTTTCCAGTTAATTATGAACAGTACTGAAGGCAATGTGAAATATAATGTACAAGGCGTATTCGTAAGATATACGGTATTCGTTATAAGCATACATCCGTTATATGCTTAAAATGACATGAAATGACTCACTTCATTATATTCAATAACTCACTAAATCGGTGTTTGCTATGTCTAGGTTTAAGTGCAGTATCGTACACTGATCAAGCACTTCGTACAGCAAAATAGTACCTCCACGCCGTATATGCGTGAATCAACTGTAAAAAAAAAAAAAAAAAAAAAAACTGAAAAAAAAAAGACAGATATAGAAAAATGAGGAAAACTAGACACTGTTTTTTTTTTCACCTGAGGCTGGACCGTTGCACCCTGGGAATCGAGTTGTGCCAGTCTCTGCTCCATCTGCTGGATGCGAAGTCTCAACTCATTCTGTGTGCCCTGCACAAAAAAAAAAAAAAATGCATGAGCATCAAAACGTGCTACAGCAACAGCGGTTACGAGTCCCTTCGTCTTGCAATACTATGTCATTCAATATGCCACCGTGCCTGACAAACTATCACCGTCACGTCCTAATAGCAATTATAACAAAATAGAAGAGCAAGATATTGAAGGCAGACATGTTACATGAAGCGCTGTTTCACCACGAAACCCCACATTTTATTTTACAAGAAGGGGATGAAAGAGAAAAGGCGTTTGTGTGAAATCTCTGCACTTGTAGTGCAGAGCGTGACATAGCAAAAATGCACCGTCAACAGGAACACTAGAGGCACGCTTACCGCAGAGTGCGTGCAGTGGTGCTCGAAGCCAAGGTTCAGTCCTTTCAAAGTGGCGTTCACCTCGTTCACTTGGTTGCGAAGCATGTCACGCTCGTTTTGGATGTCCTGCACAAACAATGCCAGACACCAGAGATGCCTTAAGGATGATTAAAGAAGGAAGAAACGAGTTTGCTGGACAACAATTCAACAAGTTTTGTGCAAATGTCAGTGGGTTACACCTAGACCTCACACACTCGCAAAGGTAGCATTGAAGCACGTGTCCATAAGCTTTGCTAACCGCCCTCGTACTATGTAAATCTAGTGAATATGCATTTCATCAGCGTATTACCTTAAAGCCGTTACATACAGTAATCTTGACGTTATCTGCCTGCTGGTTCAAAACGTTGCCACAGTCACTGCCAGAAGCTGTGCAAAGCAGGACAATGCTATGTCAGAAAAGATTAGCTGCTTGAATTGAGTAAACGAAGGAAAGCTTTTGCTGCTTTCAAAACTAGCACAATTAACAAACAATGTTAATCAAGCCCTTGCTTTCTGAGGAGATTCTTGATTGTGTGCTTTCAGTTCACTGCACATAGCAACAGCTAGCCTACTGACGTTGCAATGACCTTTTGTGGAAATATATGCAAGTGCCATATATTTGCCAAACCTTCCTTTCTCTTGTAACCTCAGTGGTAGTTATAACCTTGATGATGATTATAACCTTGATGCAAAAGAGCCTGCAACATCTCTTTTTAGTTGAAATTTTATCGCCCTTGGTCACGGCCAGTTTTCTTGTAGCTTGACCCTGGTCTAACAAAATTTTTATGCATAAAGTAGGTTAATTTTTTGCACAACACATGAACTTAATGAACCAAGTTATGGACACGGAAACGTAACATGCACGCTCACCTCCAAGTTGCGCCTGTACTCGGAAAGACGTGTCACAATCATCCGCCTGTGTTGCTGCCAGTCATTTTCGTGGGCCTCCACCTCTGAAGCAGAACCCTGGAATGGCAGAAAAGAGGGCCATCATTAATGGGAAGAGAAGCCCATCAGAATGTATACAACACTGCGTGCGGCACATGTGCAATCTGCTCAGCCACATCTCCTTCATCATAGAAGTGGCAACAACACCCAAGAAATTTCGGAAATCGCAGGTACACCTTGTGTCCAGCAACAGCTTGATAACAGTAATAACCTGGTCAAAATGAACATTGCTAAAAGGTAATACAATGATGCGTGGCGATATATAAGCACGCCTTAAATATGGATATCCTAATATCAGCCGATTTATACGAGTGAAAAAGGACTGAGCATGTAAGAAAGTCTGTACTCGTTCAAGGCGAAGTGTATATGTAGTGTGCTTGGGACGTACAGTTGACTATTAGGTGGTACATATCCTCTCCAACATGTTCGTGCGCCCACAATCACGAGGATGTACACCACCTACTACTTGACTCTCCCAAACACACATACACATAGACAGTGCCCTGAATAATAAGTACTGCATTTATTGACTCAAATTGGACCTTTCCACTTGCCAAGGTGTTAGGCCCATGGCCATCAAATGTAGTGCACAACAGAGCAATAAATCCACTTCAACGCTCCTTTGAATTAACACTGGCATGTGTGAGAATTACTGACTCCACGTGTGTAGTTGCATGCCTTATTTGTGCGTGAGTGTAATTGTGTCTCCTTCATGTGTCTGAAACAAACTTATGTGCCTCAGACATACAAGGACTTGAAAATTTTCGAGGAGGCTTCCAGCTTAAGCGTCGACACATATTTAAAAAATGTTCAAATTATTATCTATTGCAAATAAGCATTTTTATTTTTCTGCATTTTCTTTAACCTTATTTCATAACCAAGTGAAAAGGCAGGTGTGAAGTGGAGAGACAAAATTACAGCGATGTGGATTAGACAGCAAACAAGGGTAACCAACTGCCTTTATGCAGAGAATATATGAACTACAAACTATACGTGAAATGCATCGTTATGGCATAACATAACAAAGTTTTCACGAATTCTGTCAAGGACAGGTATATCTGCTAGTAGTTTATCTAAAACCGGCTCAGACTTCTCATGTGGAAGTGAAATGAACTTGATATGTAATGTGGTGTATGGCTAGATTGCGCTAACCTGGAAATCACAGCCAAAGTCAGCCATCCAGCACCTCGGAGTCCCATCAGGTTCCATGTTGCCGCTGCTGCCGGCCGAGCCATTAGCTTCGTTGTTGGCTGAAGAACTGCCGTTGCCACCGTCACCCGGAGGAGCGAACGACATCATAACTTGATTGCACTGTCTCAGGTGGTTCTGACAGAGAAAGAACAGAGTGAGTCGGCACATGAAGAAGTACATCCTTATTTTCTGCCTTCTATTACGAATGGTGGAACACTGCAATGTGAAGCGGAACTGACGACAAGGACGTGATGAACTGGGACACTTGACATGCAAGGAGCGAATACTATAAATTGTCTAATAGCAATGACGGGAAAAACATAAATAGGGATATTAACCAAGTGGCGAGTAGTCACATGGCCTTTCCAATCTATGTCAAGTTTGTAGGCTCGTGGATTTCTTTTTTGAGCAGTTTATTGTCACTAACAACGAAACTGAACTGCAGAAAGAAAAAAAAATCGTGCTTCACAGTGCAATGTTCCACAATGTCCACTACAACACATTATTGGACTATTTCTCTCAGATTTCATTTGTGTGCTAACAAAAACCTGAAAGGGGCCCCGAAACACTTTTTCTTTTCTTGTTAAATTTGAGCAACATGCTCTGGAGTGAGAGCAATGCCTTTCAAGGAATCTATTCCCTACGAAATTTCCGGAAACGACCTCATACGACGGAGATATAAAAACTGCAATGTTTATGCTTTCCCTATCTGCCCTCAACTCACCGGTATCGCTCAGCTGGGGCAGTGCCAATAGCTATGCCCTGTCTAGCATGCTTTTCGTTCTTTTTCCTCTTTCTGCGGTGCAATTATGGTAATCAGGCCTACAAGGCCAGCGTGTGACGAAGGTGCACGAAGGTGACAAAAGAGAACATTCGCAAGAACACCTTAGTGGGCTAGTTGGCGCATATTTCTTAGCATAATCGTCTGCTCCAAACAAACACAACTGCACAGGGCCATATTAACAGGACGAGCGCTCATCTTGTCAATGTGTGTTTGTGTGGCTGTATTTATTTCTTTATATTGCAGACAATTATACTAATACAGATATGGTCCTTGTAACGTCATCACTGATATTTCGTGGGACAAAAAAATGTTTAACTAGCCCGAACGTCTTTTTGCGGCAAGAATTATTATTTTTTTTATTGTTGTAGGGTAATTTACTAACACAGCTCAATCCATTTATATAGTATCCCTTTAAGTGTGCTTTTCATTTACTGGATAACATAAACCCTTGAATCATACGAAGCATTCAAAATCAAAGGCTGTCTACTCACTTTGAGGTCGCAGATGCGAGGTGTTATCGTACAGCCCTGGTCACGATTGGGACACCAAGCTTGGAACTGGGATGCCTTGGCTTGAACAGAGGTGTCCTCAACAAGCTGAAGATAAAAGCATGTGCAACAGTATATCTTACAATGGGCAAAGTACGCAGTCAACTGAAAACTGACATAGCTTATAGAGCAGTTGCCACAAAGAAATGGCGTACGAGCAGATGAAAGACAGAAACGAAGAGATGACGCAAGCCTGTATTCTTATTAGCTCACTTCTTAATTCAAAGGAACTGAACCGTGCCGAGCTATGGTGCATGAAGAAGGATGATGCAATAAGCGTGTAATGTTTTACAATACTGCCTGAGGTTGGCTTGCAAGCATTCTGCCATGCAAGTTCGTTTTTGGACAAGCCACACACAAACGCACCTTCCATGATCGTTGTTTCTCTTAGCTAGCTACCACCTACACGTTTCTTGAAGTGTAAACAGGCTGACTAACTATAACTATTTATAACATTAATGACTATGGTGGGACTATGTAGGCTACATAAAGCAGTCCTGCAACAAGTCCCGTGCTACTGGCAATTACTAGCTAAATTAACAGGAAACCAGTAAGCAAACACAACCTACCTTGCTAGAATGGCCACTAATGGCAGAGTGTGGGCAATGATTTAGGTGTACATTAAATAACACCAAGTGGTCATAATTTTATTCAAAAGTCTCCTTTTGTGCTGTATCTCTCATAACAGAGGTGTAGCTTGGGGATGTTAAACAGCAACATTTATTACTTAAACCAAATACTACTACTAATCATGGCCTAGTAAACACAAGTTTATTGTTACGTAAGCGGGCTTCATCATTGACCCATATTCAGGCACCTATACAACTCATGACAGCAATCAGCATAATAGCCAGAGAATTGCCACGGCAACGGCCAATCGCACACAGCACTAACATAATGAAAGTTTTTCTTAATACAAGTCCAGATCCTTTTCAGCCCTTCTCAGTCTTTCAACCTTTTCAACACTTGAAGCAAGCTCATAGCAGCTAAAACAAGTGAGACAATTATTTAATTTGACTTAATTTCCGACCTGCCCACGAGAGATTTCGGCTTGGTCCACGGGACAGAAAGACTTGCTGGCCTGGCCGAGAAGTGCCTCGAGGCAGCGTGTGCAGAAGTGATGCTCGCACGAGGGCGACAGCCAGAGGATGCCGACCAGGTCCTGGCACAAGGAACACGTCAGCTCGCGTGGCACGGAATGCACAAAGTCAAGCTCCAAGCCCTCGCTAAGCTCCGAGAAACCGCGTACTTTGACTTCGTGCGGCATTCGCCCGGGGTCACAATCTCTGCGAGTGAGTGTGCATGAGGCACATATATAATACTCTAAGTTTGCATCATGGGTAATGCAGAAATCAGAAAGGCAGAGAGCTATCAATCATGCAGTGTTTGAGATATGTATACATACCCGAGAACATGCCTGACGCAAACATACGAAGAGAACCTATGGTATGTTTGCGATTTTGATCAGTGCAAGAGAGAATTAAAGAAGTCGCGATCGATTCCTATTCCACATGTATAATATGATCTTGCCCTTATGTACAGAGGCCTCTAAGCATGCATGCTTTCTCATAACAGTGATGAAGAACTTGCTCGCAGCAAATGTGTTGACTCGATCTTAATAGACACATATATGAAGAATGTATCTTCGTTACACAATTACTCAGCTGACTTAATTGTGTCTCTGTCTAGATGGTGCATGCATGCAATTTATTGGTGAGCAATTCTGTACCATGGAGATTCTACCTCAGTTCCAAAATAAATTATGAGTATCCATATGAACACTGCGTATTCAGTGACTGTACACTGCGGTACATCAAATAAAGTTCTCACATATTTGTGACGTATAGTATATATTTTCTAGTATTCTGCCCAATTTTCATGAAGAGATAAATCTCGACTATAACTTAATTAATGCAAACTATAACTTGGTATGCAGTACGTATTTCCTACATACTTCCGTATGACAGAGATACAGAAATGACAGAGGAAGGGCAGGGGGGCCAAGGATTCTATTTTTGGATCGACAACTCTGTTGACGGTCGGTGAATTAAATTTTAGTAGATTATTATAATCACTCCGTAACCATATATATCAAAATTATGCACATGCAAAGCTTGTATGCGTGATCGATATATCGCCGCAATGTTTGTACTGCAAAACATATATGTGTAACGCGTATACTTATGATACGTACGGAAATTCAAGAGCTATAGCGCTGTAGTGCAACGGTTGAAAAACTTACGACGTACGCAAACTTCTTCACAAAAATCTATGGTTTTCGTGGGCTAGAGATTTCAATCGTCCTTCGTAATTAACACTTCTACAATACAAAACATTTCTACTACGCGCGCTTTAATTGTAGCACGCACGCATGCAGTGACACAAGATGACGTAGGTACTTACCGCTTCGGTACCGCGCGCGTTCTGACGCAGCCGAAATATCTGCGCTCCGCGAGTAGTCCACGAAGTGTTACGTGTACCAATCGCTAGCAAGTGGGTCAGTGATTCAGAGGAAAAGGAAACTTCGGCTTCCGAGAAACTTTTTTTTCCTGTTCCTCGAGGAAGCTGCGCAGAGCAATTATGTCCGTAAAACGCTCCAGTATAATTCGGACTTACAGCAACAGCAGCGGCGGGCAGCGACGGTGCGTCTCCGACGAGCGGCAAAAATGACACGCCGCGCTTGCGTCCGTAAACAAACGTCAAAGAAGGCGCGTCGCGAACGGAGAAGGATTCTATATCGATGAGCCGAAACGTCGCGGAACACACAGCTGCGCGGCGACACGATCGTGACAGAGGGCGCGCCTTTACACCATTGTTTTAGAGAAGAATAGAAACTGTCACGGACTCTTGTTTCTTGGGGGAAACCAAAAAGAGAAGATACTCGTTTCCCGTCGCCAAAAACGTCACGCGACGGTACTCACGTCTCAGGGCCGTGTCGTGTCCACGACCTCCGCCAAAAACCTGCTCACCTCGAAGCGGCAACTTGCGCTGCGAAACCAAAACTAAAATTTCATGACGTCAATAAACGTTATGACGTCATATATAAATTAAAAAAAAAGAATAAAAAAGAAGCACACTGTTCTTACCCAAGGAGTCAAATATTAAACACCTTTTTCTAAATCGTGGTTTATAAATATGTAATATAAAACTTTGGCGCGAGATGATTATTTGAGGAACAATTTGCGTGCGAAACTGCGGCCTGGCTTTTGCTCGTTGGAAGATTTGCGGCAGTCGCCATCTTTGCCCTGCTGAGGCTTGGTGCGTGTTCACACAAAAGAATCGCGTTTTTCTCGTAAAACCATGGGTCGCAAGAAGAAGAAGCCAGCAAAGCCGTGGTGTTGGTATCCTTTGAAAGTTTTCTAGCCCTGTTTCGTGCCTTGAACGTCGATTCCCGGTCAACCGTAGCGCCTGCGCGGTCTTGTGTGCTAACTCCTGCGTTCCCGCTAAGCATGACAAAAATTAAATGGACTCCCCAAAGCACGCCCCGCTGTAAGCGCGTTCGCTAACGGTGAATTGTCTTTTAAAAGCGGCACCAGATGTTCGCCATCTGCGGCGAGCGATGAGCTGTACGAACTCGTTTAGATGTCGTTTTGCATGTGAAAGCGGCGTACAATATCGTTGCGTCACTGGCGCAATCTCGGGGTGTGCGATAATGGTTTATCACATCCCGTTTAGCGGTCTGGAAGGGCCTGCTTGAAGGATCTGTATTTCTCCGCATGCGTTGGGCTGCGCGTTTTACGGACTCGGACATGCTACCTGCTAGAGCACTGCACGGGCCCGGGCTTGAAACCGCGCGCCCGGGCCGGGCTCGGGCCGGCTCATCAAATGACCTAAGTGGGGCCTTCGGTCACACGCGAAAGTTATGCATTGCATGGATTAAGACGATCTGTGCCAAGTTGAAGTGACACGTGCTCTTAGTATACCAATTAGCGCAGAAAATAAAACAGATGAAGTCCCAATTTTTTTCCCCCACAAAACCGAACATTGTTTCCGCGTCAGGAAAAATAAATTATACAAGAAAACCGCTCTTCAAACCATTTTCCTGTTACCGCTTTTGCGATTGCAATATTACCACTCTCGACACTATATTAACGTTGACGCAATTGGGGCGTCTGTGGGAAATAGCACAATCCGAGTTCATGAGCTGGTTTACTCGAAGAGGCGGACATTACTTGCAGAAAAAAATTGAAATGCATAATCGTCTAATTAACAAAAAATAACTAATTATGTTTCTAACTAATTACCTTACGGCCCATATTGCAATTTACAAATTCTAGCCGTGGAGTTCACAACACGGGTCCACTTGGAACGAGTTCTCAGGATGACACCAGTTCCGAGATAGTAATTCCCAAACTTTGCGGAGAAACGCATTGGTGTTTCAGTTAATTTCTCAACAAAATGTAATTTTATGCATTGAAGCACAAAAGTAACAAATGCCAATGCATTTCTAGCTTGGACAGCTCACCGACGACAACTTCACACGATGGACAAGTTGTCTCCATGTTAAGTGGCGCATTTGCGAGCCATGCCGGAAACTTGCAGTGTGGCCGAGTGTGAAAATAAGAGTTGCACTTGGGCGCAGGCGCTGGAACAGAAGACTGAGGCGGAGAATAGAACAGCCGGCCCAGGGAACGGGTGTTATCTCTGTTCTCTCCTTTGCAATAACTTCGTCATAGCCAGTTTTGGTTTTGTTTTCCTGGAGGTGGGTCTATGTTGTGATGTCACGCGCAGTGGATGGTCGTGTAGTAGGATATCGCTACGGTATGGCACTCGCTTCAGCTCGCTTGATCGCCTCCTGTGCTTCTCGTTGTGAGGCCCAATGTTAGTAGCATAGGTGGCGAGCCGGAGTGAGTGATAAAATGTTGCGATGTGCTGCTCCCATGTGACCACCTACTACGTCGTGACGCCACGACACTGTCACCTTCTGGGAAACAAGACTGGAACCGGTTTGCAGAAAAGCTATTATAATAAATTATACAGGATGCTCCGAGGCTTGCAAGTTATTTTCTTTTTGTTAGTGTTCAGAGGTCTAGGACCCTCATTGAACGCGAAAAAAAAAAAAATGAAAATTGAGTGGCTAAATACATTGACAGTTACAACACGAAGGGGAGAAATCAGTTGAGCTATGATTTGTAAGGAGGGGCGAGGGTATTTTGTTCCTTGACTGGACAACTTTAGGTACTGCAACCGAGAGTTTGACGACGAGAAGATCCTGATCCAGCACCAGAAGGCGAAGCACTTCAAATGCCACATTTGCCACAAGAAGCTCTACACAGGCCCCGGGCTGGCCATTCACTGCATGCAGGTGAGGTCGATTTCTGAGGACGTTATTATTCTGAAAAAGAAACAAGCGGAACTTATCGAAAGATTATTGCCAAACTCAAGCGATGGCGCCCCTGGTAGACCTGCTGGGATATGGCGATAATTATTGGTTAAATGGACTTTTAGTAAAGAAAGAACACTAAATCAGCTTCGCTTGGTAAAATATTCTTTCTAAGCGCTATTCCGTTAATTTCTCTGTAATGGTTCATTATTAGAAGAGAAAACAAAGGTGAAAGTTTCGCACCGAAACCTCAGTGGCAGTATATCAGTGGGATCTTGCAAATTTTAATGCATTTATTGTTTCTTCCATATTTCGGCTGTCGCGGTTCAGTAAAAGTTATGGAAGATTGCTAAATTTAAAAATTTTCTGCTTCAGAACAGAATGTAATCCATTCTTACAGATAAACAATTAACTAGGCTCTAGCAGACCCTGTCATCATCCGTGACATTATGGTGAGCTGGTGTAGGATGTTTCAGACAGCAGTGCCTCGCATGTTTCGTTTTAGTCTTTTTCGAGCTCACTAAGCTTACTCTTGCGATAGATTTTTTTTTAAAATCATATTTTGGTAATGGTGAAGATTGTGGGTTCTGCACCCACTGGCAGGCAAGTTTTCTCGTCCACTTTCAGTAGCCTTTAGTTAACTACATTGTACACTTGTGTTGAAACTACAGATACCTTCCCCTATGCTTTCTTTGGCTTCGTTATGTGTTGGCTTCTTCATGTTTTTTTTTTTTTTGACTGCTGTGTCGTTGCACTCCCTCCAAAACCAGCATGTGTTACAAGACACGGGCACTGTGTTGTCTGGTCCTTTTCTGTGCCCCGTTTTTGCACTGTTTCCTGAAGTACGTGTTCGTACCAACAATCCCGGCTAGCCACCATTTTGAAGTTCATATTAGGACCCTTGCAAGGACACATAGTGCACACTCTCGCCGAGGTTACAGTGTCTCCCGGATGGGCCCAGTTTACTTGGCCAGACAGCCATCAATGGAAGGTGAGGGGAAGAGACAGAAAGCTCCACTTTAATTACGTTTTGGGGGGATGTCTGACAAGTTTTTCAAAGATAATGGGCTGAACTGCACTTGGCAGCAATTCCACAAGTCCTGCATGGCAGCTCAGTGGTACTTTGGAGGGACGCTACATCAAAATGTCAAGTTAGATCGATGGACTATTCGTTTCGAAGTCTGTTAATTGTCACTTTCTGTGTGCCGATATACGTATTTGCTGCACAAAAAAAGAGCCGCCCTGCACCTGCTCATCAACTTGAACTGCCCGCGCCAAAAGAAACGAGTTGATGTAATCTCTAACCTCTCTCTATGCCACTCTCTGTGAATCAGCTAGTGCCGACGTCAAAAAGAGGGTTATCATAGTTCACAACAGGGGGTGCCACTCTGACTGTCATGTTCATTTTCTCTTGCAAAAGCTTTGTTCTCGCTGCAAAGGAGGCATTGATCATTACGGAAGTTTAATCTTTCAGTCTAGCTGGACTTATTTTTCTTCAGTGTCCTTTTTTAAGGGAAGTTATCTTTGCCTGACCCAGGTGCTCTAAGTTAACTTGGTGCCCTCCGCTATGTCCCATGTCAGTAGCCCGCAGTGTCACTTTGGAATGTTAAACCTTAATTATATTTATTTACTTATTTCTCACGGGTTCTTATTCAAAGTATTATTGATGCCCTTGAAAATATGGATAAGTAAAACATTCTTCTTATGGAAAAAGAATGGGAACTGAGGGGCTCGATTTTGTGAACTATAACCACATAAAGCCAACAGACAACGAAGCCAAGAAAAGCATCGGGGAAATTAAGTGTAGTTGAAATTGGAATGTAGAAAATAATGAAGAAAAGGGGGGGGGGAAATGGGGGAAAGTGGACGAAAAGATAACTTGTCGCTGGCAGGGAGCCGAACCCGCGAGGTTGCGCGTTCGGCTCCCTAGGTCGGCTCCCTGTCCTGGGTTGCATTTTTTGAGATATCAGGTTACTTTCAGTAAGACACATGTAACAACAGATGAACGATAGCAAAGTCATGCAAGCCGCAACTCTCTCCTTTGTTGAGTTCTCTTTCCTTTCTTATTGATGCTGTTTTGTCCTTGGCATTATTTTTGGCTTGCACTTCTACACTTCTGGAGTAATATATCCTCTCGGAACGCTACACTTCTGGACTGATATATCCTGTCAGGACGTATGGGTGTAAAGAGGTGAAAACACACACACACACAAATGTAGAATAAAGGCAGGAGAAACTTGGATTACGGCAAAATTTCTCTTGTATTCCACAGGAGTGGATTGTACATCTCATAGCTGATACATCTTGAATCATATCCATTGTTTTGTGTTTTATAGCTAATTTTATTTTTCAAATGGCTTCCTAACTGCTTCTAAAACCTGTTTCAGGGAATTGAAAATGTGGACCGTTACCATTCTTCTCAGTGAGTGTGGCTTTCAGTTAGACTAAGGGCGCATTCACATCGGCGATTCGCAGATGTCGCGCGACTGGTGACCAATGTTCACACCAGCAAGTGCAACCTGCCCATCATCACACCGAAATGTCTCGCGATTCATGCCATTCACATCTACTCCCACCGCCATTGGCACGTAAAATAAGAATTAACATACGCAAGCATGCATCCTGCTCCTGCTCCTGCACCTGATTGGTCCTGACGGTCGGCGACTGAAAAATCAAGCAGTGAGCGAGTGACCCAGAACAGTCGATTTTCGACCAAAGTGACCATTTCACGGCTAGTTGCGTTGCAAACAACTCAGTCGCACAACGTTTGTGAGTCGCCAGTGTGAATGAGCCCTAAGACTTAAATTTTTATCTTTTCTCTTTACTCATCGTGCCACAGCTTCTAAGCTCTGACTGCCTGCTGCATGCTGGACAATGCCTTGTCTCTGCTTCAATTCAACATAATGTAACCCACGCTATGCTTTGGCATAGAATGCTATCACTGAACGAGCATTTGGAACATATCAATGTTCTGAAAGTACGTTGTTGCCCGTAAATACTAATTGTAGCAGTTCTCATCGAGATAAGATGAATAATTAGAGTTGAGCAGTTCACTTATCGCATGGAGCTCCAATTATCGGATAGAGCAGCTGATTGGTTGTCTACTTGAGCATCAGAATGGAGGAACTAGAGGACAGGAAACAAAACTGAGGGCTGCTGATTATATTAGGTGCAATAATGAGATTGGGACATCGGTAGGCATAATAGGGAGCTGGCAGCACAGATAAACAGAGATAAATGTGAGAAGCCTTCATCCTGCAACGACATAAGAGAGGCTGATGATAAGGACGATACCAATTCACGTGTGCTCTTCACCAGTTTAGCAGTAATGTGCTCTGGCCTATGGAGTGAAGTTTTTCTATGAGAGAGCTTTAACCTTGGGACCAACTCTGATTTCACTATTCAAATACAAGTGCAGAAATGTTCTCACTAGACCACCCGCTGAACCAACTTAAATGGAATGCATTGTTTATAAGAAAGCTGGATACTACTGAACGATGGAAGCAGAATTTTTATCTACAGCCTGAAATTGTTTACAAAAACTGCAGAAAATCTGAATAAAAAAATGATCATGAAGTTTACAGATCTATAATTCTGCACCAATAACAGATATTGCAGCTCTGTAAACTGCATCTGTTAGAGTATCCAAAGCAGACCAGTGTGTTATATAAGTTTACAGCTTACTCGAAATTGTTGCATTGTTTATAAGAGTTTTGTGAAAAGTCCTATTCAGAAATTGGTGGTACAGAGCAATGCATAATACATCACTTCTGTCCACTTTTGATGTATATATAGGAGCAGCTTACAGAGTCATTGTTGGTTGAGTTGTAAAGTTGATGTCTAAGCTTTCCTGAAGTTTCCGGCTTTCAAAAAGTAAAAGAAAAAAAAATACTGATGGCCTGAATAAAAGAAAATCTTAAACGCCTTTCAAATGCAAAAAACCTAATTAAATTCAATGCAGTGAATGCCAAACAAAACAAATTTGTCATTCCCATGGGTTTAGATAGGAACTCCTGAGGCATAGCTTCCTCTTAGGGTTGCTGTTTTGACTCGAGTGTGGCCTCATAGGTGGTGGAACGTGTGCCGATACTGGCATGTACCGGTCCAACATTTGCCGCAAGTGTAAAGGAGCGCCTTTGGCATCTAAGTTTTGCTAAATCAAAGCCCTCGACATTTAGTAGTCAATAAAACAAACGTGCACGCATTTGAGACCACAAGAGGCTGGGTCAGGCCACGCTTAGTACCTGGATACCGGCAGCACCGTTATTTGCGTCGTAAAGTGATGCCCTTGTTTGGCTGATGCATTCTCGTGTTGTCTTTTGTTTCACAGAGAAAGCCTGAAAAGCCTTTAAATTGCACGTAAGCAGATGATGCGCAGACCTGGTGGTTTGCGGACATGACGTACCTAAATCCCAGCATGTCGCCTCCGAGATTTTCAGCACCCCCATTGGTGCCGCCTAAAATTAGGTCATGCTGAAGAGCCGTGCTCTTTCTCAGTGTTCCGGGGGTTGTGCATTCTTTCCGTGGAGCAGTAATGGCAGCATTCCTTTGTCGTCACATGTGGTATCCGCGTGTTGGAGTGCCACAAGATTACGTTGAACGAGGCGTTTCTCAGTGAAAATGCTTCCAACTTAATCATGTGCTTTGTACTTGCAAATGGTCGCTAAGAAGAGCAGTGTTTCATGCAAACGCCCATGAAAGCTTCACCTAAACCGATTCCCACAATGCATGAGATGCTTTTTTTTTTGTACTTACATTTTTGCAAGCTTTTCGTGACGCATCCACTTGCATTTCAAGCAAAAAATCTGCGCAGAGGCTGCTTCATACCTACGCTGTATGAAACTCGGCGTATTGTGTGGCCCCATATTTTGCTGCAGTTGGCCATTAACTCCAGGAAGGCGAGCAGAGTGAGCTGTTTGTGTGATTGCACATGTTGCACAGGTTGTACAGCACACTGCTTGCATTTGCGGCCAAGCACATAGTACATCACATAGTGTAAACTAGATCAAGACGTGAAAAGGATGTGATAACATGAAACTCCACGTGCTATGGTTCTAATGTACACGATGGACGTCACAGTTCAAAAAGCCAGCTCACTGCAGAACACTCGGGGGTAACTCATTTCTACGGGCGCACTACTTGCATAGCCTGTACAATAGGTGTGTTTGTCGCCTGTACCAGCCGAACCAGTTCGCAAGGTGCTGCACGCTGTCGTTGGTTCCAGCGGTGTAGGAATGGTGCCCTCTGAACCATGTCGTTTGTTTCGAAAGGTGCAGGACTGGTTCACGGTTTTTTCTGCACCCTCCTTACCGATGGTGGCATCGTGGTGCAGATGTGCAGATGCGAAGCAGCAGACGACGCAGCATGCGGGCATAAGCACTGTTGAAATTCTGCTTATGTGCGTCTGGCTGTGTCCTTGCAACGCGGGGTGTGTTTACGCCTCGGAAGCCAATCATGCCTGCGGTTCGAGACCTGTCAAATTGACATGAACGGCCCACTTTAGGAGGGCAAAACGGTAACGCCTGCACCGCATCTGCACCTCTGCATTCATAACGAGTGTCATGTTGTGCCTGCGCTGCTGCAGTTGAGCTTCACTCTTTTATTTCTTCTGCGTCGCTGTGAACTAACTGGTTCACAGTGGTGCGAGCGATTTGAACCACCCTAATGTGGCCTGCTAAAGGCGAAACTGAAGTACAGTTGAACCCAGATATGGTTGAGTCTAAAGGGGATTGCAAAAAAGTTTGATATATAAAATAAAAAGTCTATACAAGAATTTTCAAGGGGATTTTACTGCTGCTCGTTATACACAATTCGTGCGAGTTCGATATATCCGGGTTGGACTTGACTGTAGCTTGACGACGGCTTCCGTTGGAACATTGCTAGAGCAGCAACTTGGAACAGGGGAGCTTTTTTCTCTGCGCTGTCGACAGGTGCACAAGGAGACCATCGACAAGGTTCCCAATGCTCTGCCCAACAAGAACAGCGTGGACATCGAGATCTACGGCATGGAGGGCATCCCCGAGGAAGACCTGAGGGAGCACGAGCGCCAGAAGCAGGATCGAGGGGGAGGATCGGGTGACGAGGGCGGCGATGACCGGCCTGCCAAGCCGCCACCTCCCCAGGTGAGTTGGCCTCCCGTACGTGACTCCTCCTTCTTTTGTTTTTTAAGCTTTGGCAACTTTAAATGAAGATTTAGCAATTGCCGCCGCTCAGTTTTCTTTTATTGTGCTAGCAATGCTCAGTTTTTTTTTTAGCTAGCAATTATAGGGACACTCGAGATGAATTTTCGTTGTTGCTATTGCCATGATGTTCCATGTAAAATCCCAAGTGCGATAAGATCCTGTTGTGCACTGCATGCTGTGGGTGTGAGGGAAAGCATGCGAGGGTGAGTTGAGAAGGATGGTGGCTTCGTGTGCACTGTCTTCCCACGTGATTAGTGCTGGAGGTCATGTAATCTCAAGTTTTTGGAGACGTGTTGAGGCAAGAGGCCACACAAAGCGTTCACTCACCGCTGCCAGCGCTCTTCAGCACACCATTGTTGCGACAGCGTCGAGTGAGATCTGTTAATGTTTGCCCGTGCACGCGACACCATGCTTGCTAATTTAGTTACTAAGTGAATGCTTACGGCCATTTATGTGGCCAATAAAAGTATGAACCTTAGTTTATGTGGTTGTCTGATACTTCGCTATCAATGTTATGCCTTTCGAGTGAAAGTGCAAATCTCATTTTATCACTTAAATTTCACAGCAGCATTTTTCTTCTTGGTCACCATCACTCACTGAAACATTTGGCAACCTTATTTGCTTAGCTTTGTCTTGTTCTTACTTGCTAAAAGGCAGTGTAACCAGTTCTCATCTTTGCAGCAGTCTGTTTCTCTAATGGCGAGGTGATTGTATGGTGGTGATTTTTCATCTTTCCTGGACGTTCACACATTTTGCATGCCCTCTACCGGGGACAAACTGGGGTTAACCTGGGGTTAACCGCGGCAAAAAGTCCCATTTTCTCTTACCAATGACGGTCTGAGCAAGACCACGCGTCTAGTTCTCTCTCTTATGCAGAGGGTGCTATAATACAATTAAAAACTTGTTCGAAACATTTTTGACGTTACAGACAATGAAAATCGTGTCGTCATCAGGCAGAAAAGCCAACTTTCTTTTATACTTGAATAAGGTATTGCGCGTGTGTTCTCTAGTAAAGAATACTGTTTTGCAGGCATCTCTTGTGTTTATTTAATGTGTTGATTCCATGGAGCACTAAAATAAAACGTTAATTTGGGTAATGTACTTAAAAAAATGGGATGTAAAGGGTTAAACAATGCCGACCAAGAAGTGTAGTCCTGTGAAATCTGAGGGAAAACAAAGCAGTGATAAGAAAGATGTGCTATAGTGAATTTTTGTTCGTGTTGTACTTGTGATGTTTGCCTCTTTAGCGAGGGAAAAAGGTGCAAAGCCCGACTTGCACCCTTTTGAGAATCATTGCTGGTTTCTGCTCTGGCCATACTTCTCCGATTTCCCGTCACCCAATTTGCGCATCCTCTTTTGCAGGCTCCCAACTGCCCAGCAGTCTGTGATGCAGGCGCAGCAAGCGGCCGCCCTCGCGGCAGCCCAGATGAACCCAGCCCTGGCGGGGACGGTGCCGGCGCCCATGGGCATGCCGGGGGTCATGCCCGGTCACCTTGGACCCATGCACCCGGCTGTCATGGCAGGCGGCATGCCTGGCATGCCCCCCTTCGGAGCACCACCGGGCATGCCTCCCGGCATGCCCCATCCGATGGCTGGCGCACCGCACCCAATGCACCACCCCATGGCACCCATGGGTGAGTGGTTCGCACCCTGCACTTCGAGAGAGAGAGACACTTTATTGTAAAAAAAAGTAAAGACAAAAAGACAAACGAAGTTTATTATTTATGCGCTCGGTGCAAAACATTGATTGAGGCATGCTTTACTGCTAGGCCAACGAAGTCTGCAGCTGACCTTTGTTTTTGTAAAGGGTGGTTACGGCAGTCAGCCACTTGGGGGAAGGGATGAATGTGAGTGATGAGAGTTAGCATGGGATGGCATTGAAGGAAGATGTGCGGCGTGTTGGGACAGTCATCACAGGGGTGACAGAGGTGGGTGCCTCTGTGAAGTGCTGGTGTGGCAGGGCGTCTGTCTGAACTCGACAGAGATGCTTACCAAACTTGTGCTCCCGAGATCCAGTTCTCCCTTTTAAACTGCATGTCTGTAAACCAGGGGGTACGACAAAGCTTAGTTTGTGTGGAAAGAGCAGGCGACACTTTTCCCGAGTCTTTTTCGTCTGCTGCATTGAATAGTAAACTTGTTTGATCGCATGCCGATGAGGCAGCTAGGTGCCGATGGACCGCGACAGAGTGAGCGCGGTGCTTGCCAAACACATGTGAAGCAAGTTGCTGTGTTCAAATACACATCATAACGTTGTTACATGGTGTTGCTCTGTTCCACCATTCGTGCTAACTCTATATCATACATCAGGTGTAACACTGTGGAAGCCACGCAACAAGTTCAGTCACCAAAATGTATCACTCCGCGTGTTCTTTCTATGTTTCACTGCTCACCAGCGGCGTTTGCTCTCGTGAGCATGCACGTGAGGCTTCCGCAATGGGCTGCAAATAAACACCAGAAGAAGAAACATCGAAAAAAGTTTTGATTTAAAACAGTGTTAGCAGCCGTATAAGTACATGGTTTGTTTGTTTCTAAGGAATAAATCTTTTTTCATTCAGAATTGAGCCTATATAAAGAACGTTTTCGCAGAACTCGTTCAAAAACACTATTCCTAAATGCGAAGGCAGCCACTGCAAGAAGTTTCTCTAGCTTCCACGGCGCTGTACCTGATATATGAAATGGAGCATAAGTCTTCAAAAGCTGTGGAGGTGGGGCAGCTGCTATGCATTTGGTGTTGCGTACAGTCCAAAGAAGCTATGGAACTGCACTGTACTTTTAAATTATTATGGTACAGTCAAAGCACAATTTTTTGGACTCCCTAGGAACAGTGAGAATGTCAGAAAAATTGGGGGTCCAAAGAAATGAATGCGTGCCTTCAACTGCCCTTGGGAGCTTAGATCGCCACAACCACATCCGAAATAGCTTTCAAGGCCTGCCAGTACAATTATTAGGCGTCTCAATGCTCGTACTGTGACAGGAGGCATGTATAATTGAGGAACACATTTTATGTCTCTTGTCCTCCTATGTCCTTTGCACTCTTGGTATGCTTCACCGCAGTACGTTGTGTATGCTTGACCGCGCAACACTGATTTATTGTGGCGAAGGTGACTTTCCCGGAACAAGCATTGTGCAACACTTTAGACCCTTGCTGTACTTTCTGCGCTTCGACGGCGGAGTCTATGCCATTTCCCACATCGGCGAATCCTTTAAATGAAAGATATGGCACCGAACAGTAGAAAGCTTGACAGCGACCATTGAAGCAGCTAGGCCTAACGGCAGAGCAAAACTACTATGGCTGCCAGCGGATTGGTGTGCGAGATAATCAAAATGAGGGCAGTGGTAGCTTTAAATGATGCTATTTCGGACTTGCAGTCAAGGCAAAAATCCTGAAAAATTGGACATTGAAGGGTTTTAGTGTCAGAAATTTCAGACTTCCTTACACATTGGCTCTATAGGGGTATCAGGCATGTCCTAAAGATCGGGCGTCCAAGAAATCTGTCGTTGACTGTATTGCAAGATCAGTTTTGTTTTGAAAAGTTAGTGACTTATTATTCTGGTTGTAAATGAAGCAACACCTCTTCTTTTTTTCTATTCTAGGAATGCCACCGTTCATGACACACGGGTAAGTTATTGTTTTTGTACATTTATTGCATGACTTTTCTTTGGTCAGTACACTTATGATTTGTTCGCGAAATTGCAGGAGTGGCATGCACCTTAGCTCTGGCTTCTTGTGCTCACTGTGTAAGCAGTTACTGAAGATAAGCGCATGCCTACATTCCTGCCTGCTCGTGGAGTCTGTGCCATTGCAGCGCTAAGTCTTGCACAGGCGCCCGTACTGCTGTCTACAGATTGTTTGGCCAGTGTGTTGTGAAGCAGAGATGATTCCACCTCCTGTTTATTCCTGCATATAACCCGCACCCCTAATTACAACAAGCTGGAAAGAAAAAAAAAAGGAAAAATATCCACGCGTATAATTCAAGGAAATAACTTCATACAACAATGCTCACATCTTTGCAAAAACAGCCTCCATTCGTGGACGCACGACTCGTCCTCGTTGTATCTTCGACCAGCGGCTCTGTTTCCCCTCCCCCCCCCCTTTTTTTTGTCAATGCTAATAATCTACAGCTGCTGCTGCGTTGTAAAAGTATGGCTGTGGAGTGCAACTCATTGTGATCCGAGTTCTAGTTCGCCGGCTCTGTGTGCGCTATTCGTTAATTACTAAATGCAAAATGACTACCAGTCAGAAGGAAAAGAATGGACAACCATGGAAGAGGGAAGAAGGAAGCTTCAAAAAGGAAGGTTGGGGAGAGAGTGAGGTTCCCTAGGAGATGACGAACCTTTGAATGGCGGGGAACCTTGCCTTGAAATGTGTCTTCACTGCAGCACGTGCCACGCTGCTGTGAAGCTGCACTTAACGTGAAATTCGCATATAACCCGCACCCCTTCGTTACTGTTAAACTTTTTGAACTTATGGTGCGGGTTATACGTGCTAAAATGCGGTAGTTGTTGGGTTAGAAGACGCTGCTTGTGTGCGCAGGGTCAGCTACGTGAAACGTGCAAACCATCTGGCGAGACGAATTAGGGAAATGGCGCACTGTAAGGTGTCCAAAGTTATGGAAATTTCCGCCAAGAATGTGGAGCGTCAAAAGAGTGCATGTTGTTGGTGCTTTGCTTGGGAGTGTGCAGATACAGGGTGTCCAAGGCAGTTGATGACTTTCTTTTAGACTTTGTACGTTATAGACAGTACAGTTGATATTTTCTTGTAATTATGCACCAATGTTGCAACGTATTACGTGGGAACGTTGCAGGAATAGCAGCCTATCAAAGAGGATTCTAATCATAGGTGTCTATGAGCCTTTTGCTGGGACCGGGCTTTAGCGACATATTACCCGAGAAAATGCATTAACGAGGAATGTATCACCAGGGTTCTACCGTAAGGAGTAAAGGGAAGTAAAGGTGCACGAAAGAACAACTTTCCGCTGGTGGGAGCCGTACCCTCATCGGACAAGTTGCTCTACCATTGAGCTACCACGGTGCCCGGTTGTCCTCCCGTCCACTTCCTTGAGTATTTGCGTATGTGTGCTGGAATTTAGCCCAGCAAGGGTTAGCTAGTGCCACTCACGGCCATGGTGACAGATGTGGAACATCCTTTCAACAGCATGTGTCGCACAGTACCTGAACATTACAGAGCAGGCAACTGGCTAATACACCCTCGTATGCTATGTCATGGCATCGAGGCTGCCAAAGTTGAGACCTTCACTATGCATTGAGTGACAAAAAAGAATGAGAGTGATCGGGGAGCTAGTTTTTTCCTTTTCCCTAAGTTACAATCACGTGAAGCCAACGGACAATGAAGCCAGGGCAAGATATTCCACACCCGCTGCCACGGATGGTAGCTGTGCTGGCTAACACTCGCAGGGCCAGATCTAATACACATGCACACATACCCAAGAAACCGAATGGGAGGGGGGCTGCCGCAGTAGCTTATTTAGAAAAGTGCCGCACATGTAATGGGGAAGTTGTGAATTCGGCTCCAGCCTGTGTCAAGTCTTTTCGTCCCCTTTTGCTTTAATTTTATTTAATGTTTCTACGTTTGAAGAAATTTATTTCCCCATGCTTTCTCTGGCTTCATTGTTGGCTTTATGTGGTGTTGCAAGCCAACCTCATCTGGCACCTAGATTGAAGTGGCTTTTACATAGCGAGCACTGTTTTGTCGTCTGCTTCACGCTACTCGAGGTGCTCTGAACAGCTGTGTGCATGACTGTACCGTTCAAACCAATGACTCCAATGTCAGGCTCCACGACGTTCGCTCCTACAGGGGCATGCCGGGTGCTCCCATGCCCATGATGGGTGGAATGATGCCACCACAGCCGGCACCGCCTCCCCAGCCGCCTGCCCCTCAAGCACCACCCAAGCCTCTCTTCCCTGCGGCACAGGTGAGTGAGACATTGAACCAGGCGCATTGAAAGGCTCCTGTGGGAAGCAAAAGCTGTTTTGCGGAATTCCTCGGAGAGCTCGGGGGACTAGCCCAGCGCATTCGTTTGATGTACCGACCACCTCCAACCTCCTTGGTTCCTATCAGATACTGCTTTTAGCTGTGTTTTCTTAGTCGTGACCACCACTCCTTTTTTTTTGTAACATTATTTCAGTTCTTGCAGGAACAACATTCTGAGCTTGAAAAAAAATTAGAATCTGCATGATGTCCATTCTTTTTTTTTATGCACGTGTTAATGCTGTGTGAACAGGAAAAGTGCAGAGCCTCACCTGTTCTCTTGTTCTCTCTTGCTGCCAGGCGGTTGCCACGGCAACCACCACGGCCACGAAGCCCACCTTCCCTGCCTACAGTACATCCTCGCCCAGTAGCACCACTGCATCATCCACACCGACATCCACCTCAGGTGAGAGGAGCAAACTGCTTTGTGTGCACAGAGCGAGATTACAATACATATCCTTTAAAGGATTTAAAGCTGACAGCAAGGAGAATAAGTGGTGTCCAAGTCCACGCCCTGGCGACAGCGTCCTCTGGATAACAAATGCAGATCTCGAAGGCTATGCTTTTGCCAGCTTCATGCAGTGGAAACAGTTGAAGGAGCGGGAAACACGTCATAGACATTGGGTTTTCGACAACTCTTGAGGGGCTCAGTTGTTTTTGTTAGATTCAACCGCATGAAGCCAAGAGACAAGCCGAGGAATACATAGGGGAAATTAACTGTCTTTTAATTGAAACATAGAAACAATGAAAAAAAGGGAAATGAAAGTGGACAGACAGGACATTATGCCACAGTTAAGCACCAGACCCGCATCTCGCTACATTTGCAATTCTCTACTAATTGAACCATGGCAACAGCGTGATTTGGTGCAACAGGTGTCCTTTATAAACATACCTTTATAGCATTTGCATGTGTGGCGGGCATCATATGTGAAGTTGTGTTACTGCAGAGCCTGCGCCCAGCACGCCTCCGACCAGCAGCAAGGCGGTGGTCTCCGCACCACCGGACATCAAGAAGCCGGCACTTGTCGTCCCTGCTGGTGCTTCCAGCAAGATTATCCATCCAGAAGAAGACATCTCCCTGGTGGGTTGTCTATGTTTTCTTTGCATTGTCTGTGTTTGTCTGTTGCAAGTAACCCGCACCGAAAATACATTGATTATAGCTTTATAGGATGTGGTTAAAGTGATGACAAGAAACCGTGCGAAAACACCATGAGAGAAGCAAAGTAAGAAAAACAAGCAAGATTGAACACAAGCTTCCCACTTTTGAAAATTTTAGCCTTCAAAAAGCCAGTACGCATTGTTGAAATGTTGAAATTCTTCTCTTAGAATCCTTCTGTGGTGTAGATGACTTATTTTGAAGTACCTTCAAGTAATTTTTGTACCTTCGTGCAATTCGTATTGCAACAGCTTGGAAATCGGTGTACAGTCAACTTCTGTTGCAACTCTGTTTGGAGCCCTTGTGGTTTCGAGTCGACTCTCTTTGTGACTCCTTTAAATATCTTGGCGTAAATTTTATTAATTTTGCAACTCCTTTTGGAGAATTAGTGTCAAGTCTTTTTTGTGACTACTTTTGAAGTCTCCTGGTGGGGCAGAATTGATAAAATTGCCTATAAAATTAGAAGCATGTGCACTGTGCTGTCTGTTCTTTTGTTTGTTTGCCTCCGACCTTGCTTTTTCACACTCGAATGCAAGTTCAATGGGCGCAACCCAGCTAGCCCGCGGAAACAAAAAAAAAAAAAACTGATAATTTTCTTTTGGTACTTGTCAGTACTTACTACTCATCAAGTTGCATGCAAAAACAAAGTCGTGTGAATGTATTAATTGTCTTGGAAGGTTGCGGCTATCGTTGTGTGGCCATTGGCTGCCATGCATTTTGGAGTGTCTAGAGGGAGGGCCGTTGTAGAAATGCAGGCTACTGTGGCTCAAGAGTTGCACTGTTCTCAATGTGGGCTCTGCTCGTTGAATGCAGGAGGAACGGCGTATGAGGCTTCCCCAGTATCAGTCAGCCGAAGCGAGCCAAGCTGCCTCTAAGCCCGCCGCGCCTCCTTCGGGTGCCGCTCCTCCGACCGTCAATGGAGCCCTCCGACCACCGGTGCCTATGCCCCCTGGTGAGAGAGCCCCGCTGCTAGTACTAACGTTGTGTGTCCTTGAGCGCACTAGTTTGGGCGACATCAGTAGAAGGTCATTAAAGCTTGCAGTGGGGAGAGTTGTGTTATGCAGTGACCTAGGCTATTGAATTTTTCATGCAGAGAAAGGTTGTGGGTTTGGTTGCCAGCTTAGGTGGCCACATTCTGCTAAGAGGGATGCACTTCTAAGAGGCCTGTGCACTTAGCTTTTTGTGCTTGTCAAAGAACCCTGGGCAGTAAAGAACTCAGCTGGAGCCCTCCACTCTCATAGCCTCTACGTTGTTTCGAAATGTTGAACTCCACTAATCTATTTAAGTTTTCACAATGACGCAGTACAAGGTGCACTTATTTTAAGACTTTGGATCAAATGCATACGAGCGTAAATTTTGCGTTAAATATCTTCATTTGAACCCTTCAAACTCTTAAATTAGCACAACTTCTATTGTGACAGGCAGGTTGATGCTTGGTTGGTGTCAATTTAGTGTTTTTGGGGAGGTAAGCTCAGGGCTGAACTGTCCAGGGAAACGCAGACAGGTTTTCTTGCAAAGGCTGGTGCGAACGAACCTGCTTCAGGATAGTGATGCACTGTCCCTGTCACACTACTGGGTCCACCTGTCTT
This sequence comes from Dermacentor silvarum, assembly GCF_013339745.2. NCBI lineage: Eukaryota > Metazoa > Arthropoda > Arachnida > Ixodida > Ixodidae > Dermacentor > Dermacentor silvarum. The sequence goes on along the minus strand of NC_051158.1, from coordinate 20,900,894 downwards.
AGCCCTCATTGCTATAGTAGTGACCGTTGTGTTCTCACTCGTGTTTTGACGCAATGCAGGTGGCATTATTCATTTGCCTTTGAGTGAAAGAATTTGATTGGCTAGTGGGCCGCTCATAGGGAAAATTCGCAAGTCCTGCCTTTGCATTCCTTTGTGCCTTGCTTGAAGGCTGAACCCTATGTTTATAAACTTATGGAGAAATGGGAGAAACAAGGGTGTTATCTATATCTGTTCCATTGTTCTAAAACCTGCGTTTTAGGAGAACGCGTGTTATTGAAAAGTTTTTCTGTTCTCGTGGTGTGCAGGCATGGCCCCTGGCATCCCGCCCGGCGTGCCCCCAGTGCCATACCGCCATGCGGGGGCTCCACCCATGCCGTTCCCTCCGCAGCCGGGTGTGACACCACCCATGATGCCCCGGCCATTCTAGGCCCCATTCATCACACTCATCTTGTCATCATCATCTCTTGCTCTTGTTGACTCCACCGGAGCAGATAAGTGGTCGACGATGCTGTCTTCCCGACTCCCCCACCCCACTCGACGCCCCTGCAGCACCCCCCAAGGCAGGGGGGGCGTTTGCAGAGGGGGGAGACGCGGGTCCACTCAACAAGGTTTGTTGCAGCGATTGCAACGGCGATGTCTCCTCACCTCCGAGCAACCTCACGAAGCTCCCTTCACTGACACACGCTTTCTCTCTCTTTCTCTTCTCCTCCTGTTCGAACTCTGCTCGCTGTCACATACCCTTGTTTTTTGTTTTTTTTCTGGCCGTCGCCAACTGTCTGCAGGCACACACGACACAGTAAGTCTCAAAGCAGGCAAGTGTTTCATTGTCAGTTGAACACCATTTGCGCTTGCGCTGTACTTGAAGGGAAATACGAAGGGAGGCACATACACCGGTTGTGGTTGTGATCGAGAGACACCGTGGCGTTCCTGCGAACGAGCTTGTGCCGACAAGGTAGGGTTCTCTCTGTCGCGCAAGGTAGGCGAAAAAAATATATATATCCACCCTCCGAAGTTTGTGCGCGTTGTACATTGGGGACGCTGTGACTGCCGATATTGTGATCATCGTCTGGAAGAAGACTCGTGCCCAAGGTTTGTGCAGGGAAGTGATCTTTTCTATGTCATTGTGTGCGTACTGTGTGTACATTTTTTTCTTTTTTTTTTCTTTTTAATTTGACTTTCCGTCTTCCTGCGTCCTCCCCACAGTGTGTGAATGTCAGAAAGTGAGCGCAAAAAAAGGAAACAAATGCTTTCATTTTGGTCCTGTAATCTCCTTGCTTGTTGCTGTTTATTTTGTTCAGTTTTTCCGCTGTCAAATGGGACGAATGCATTTGAACCCTGTGTTGAAGATGGTGCGTAGTAATAAACGACTCCCTTTTGACTCCCCTGGCGCTGCTTCTAAGGTGTAAGTACGTACACTTACGTTTGGCGCATTGCAGACCACTTCAAGGCTGCCTATCTGAACAGCATTGTGAAAACACTGTTTGGAGAAATATGTCAAAGCGGGGTGAACTAGTCCAGTAGTAGAGATAACTGCAGTCAAACCTCGATATAACGAAGTTGTACTTGCAGCGAAAAACTTCGTTATATCGAGAATTTTGTTAATTACATAGAATGAAGATGAAATAAATATTGTTTGTGTTACATTGCAAATTTCGATAAATCGAGGTTCGTTATATCGAGGTTTGACTACTGAAAACTCTTTCCTTGTTGCTGTGCAGCTTTGTTAGAGAAGCTTTCACATTTATTAGAAGGTTGCAAAACCGTTGCTGAGGTCCATTGTGGTAGCTCCATTGATGCAACTTTGTAACACCTTGTTAATTTTGAATCAGTTTTTATTCAAGGAGTTTCACCATCAATTACTATTAGACCGATAGTTTACTGGCCATGTTCGACATGCTACTGTTGCAGCTTCAACTAGGTGTCTGCTGCATGTGCACTAGCTGTATTGTACCAATTTGGTAAAGGCAGATTTATGAAATGAAGGAAATTCCAAATTTGGCCCACGGAACGTGCGGGACAAGGCTTGGTTGGCGCCCTTTTGTCCAACGCAATTCTACTTTGGTGGTCGTGTGATGTTCCGTTAGTGTTAGTTTTGGCATGTTAGTGTTAATCGACCGCAGTGACTGTGGCAGCGAGGAGAGTGCAGTGAACCTGAAACTAACGGGCAGACTTTGAGGACAGCGGGCAAGAACGGTTGCGTGTGAAGTTTGCCGGTAATAATTGGTGGCAGCTTGGGGCAGCTTACGTTACCAGTTAACTTCACCTCCAGTTAAAGCCTTCCGTAGTTTCCCAACGAATCTTAATGCAATCAGTAGTGGACAAACAAGGGCAGTCTTGGTATGTATGGCTGTGTGCAGTGCATCGAAAGCTACGGGTTGCATTAGCCAATCAGAATAGAGAATTGGAAGGGCTCCTCCATTGTCCGGCCTTGATCACTCATCGCCGACTCGGTGGAGTTAGCGAAAGTGTTAGTAGTGCACAATGGACGATCGGTCGGCACAACCCCTAGTCTTCACTGCACTGCATGGACTTCGTGAAAGAGTGTACCAGGCATTAGGAAAGAGCTGGAGGGGAGGCAAGCCTTGAGGTGTCTGCGACTGCCCTGCACGGTTTGAGGGTGTCGAGAGTGTGCGGATGGGTGGGTGGGGGGTGCGCCGTAGCAGAGTCACCGACGCCTGGTCTGTCTTGTCTGTCTCTCCTCCGTTGGCTCCCTTTCCCCCTCCTCCGTGTAGGCTGGGAGAGAGAGGCCCACTGTGGGGGACCGCCGACCTCTTCCTTCTCCCACGCTGTTGAGTTGGTGAGCCCGCCGCCCCAGGAGGAGGCAAGTGTTTGTCTCTCTCTATGACAAATGGGGCCGTGCCACCTTTCACAGTGGCTCTCCTCAGTCTGGGAGCATTGCCGCTGTTGGACCCTCCCCCCTCCTGTTTGGCGGACGGGGGAGGGGGTCCCCAACCCCTCCCCTCTCGTGGGCTCTGGGGTTCGGCGAAAGGCGGCCCCCCCTCTTTTCATTGTTGTCTTCTTTTTGCATTTGAGTTAAGTTTAGTTAACAGAGGGGGGTGCCTTGCTTGACTTGCCACAGAATTTCTTCTTCCTGGGCTCTTCAGTCAGTTTCCACTGAAGCACACTTCAGTGAACACACTTTGAGGTTAGGTCAATGTGACGTCTCCAAGCAAAGGCACAGCTCTTTGAAAACACTCTTAAGGTTTGCTCACATAAAACCTAGCCAACGTTGGCAGACCTAAACTATTCCATGTTTGTATGCGGACTGAATTTTGAGTGCTACAGAAAGACGATTGGACGATACCGGTGTGCGCAGTATGTGCCATGTTAAGTCTCATGTAAAAAGGCGCCGTTATAACCCTGTACATAGCAATAATAGTGTCGTACACAGCTTGCAGCCTTAACTTTGGTTTCCCCAAACACCTTTTTAACTCCCCTTTCATAGGCACCAGCCTGCAGTCATCCCTTTTAACCAAATCTCTCTTTTACTCCCATTTCATGAGCACCATCCTGCAATCCTATCCCATTTTCACCAGATGCACCTTTTTGGCCACCTCCCCTGGAGTGAAGACTGGCCATAGCATTTTGGTACATTCCGTGGCACTTGTTTATAATTTCATAATTGGATACCTTCCCATTGGAAGGTTTCTCGAGCTATTCCTTGTCATGCGAATGGCTGAGGAGCATTATTGAGGTGCACTGAGTGCTTCAGCGGAGGGGCAATGCTACCGTTCGCATAGTAGAATTTGAGATCTGTGATGTTGCAGATATAATACGGCCTGATTAAATGTGAAGGTTCGCGGCCACACCTGGTTCACGTAGTAAAACCTGGTGCAGTGCAGATCAGCCTTATTGGGGTGCACGATGACAGGAGTAGCAATTGTGTCAAAATATACCAGTGTGCCACGTTTAAGAGGAGTGCCCTTGCTTTGAGAATTTTGTGAGGAGAGACTGTTTGCTTTAGTGTCAACATGTTCTATGTGTGGACTTTTTGTAAAGTAAAGAAATCATGAGGATGCACTTGTTGCGAAATAGAGGCTTGAAATTTTGTGGCGGGTCTTGGCTAATGATTGCCATCTTTGTGGGCAATCTGGTAATAAGACGAAACCTTGTTAATAATAAAAATGGTGTGTTCATTTCCCAGTGTATGCCGACAAGAGGCTTTTGTTTGAGCCCTGTAGACGTAGCTGTTTATCCGGAGCTTGCCAGTTGCTGAGCAAAGGCACTAATAGACCGATCTCGCAACAAGTTTTATACACAACTGCTGTCAGCTTTAGAGCGCAGCTCTTAGGCGCCCGTTCCTGCGTTGAGCGACGGTGTGCCTCGATGGCATAACCGAGCGAGCGAGCACAGCGAAAGATGAAAGAGTAAACGCAGAGTGCAGCGGGGGAATGGTGAGAGTGTGAGAAGGAAAGCAGAGGAAGCCACCTTGACGCACCACCAGATGGCGCTCACGTCCGCACATCCACAGCAGCGGTGGCTTTTGAAGGGACTGATTTAACGGTGTCTTTCCCATTCGCACATTTGTCCTACACAACACAAAGAAATTGTCGCACACCAAAACATTCATCAAAATAATTCCCTGGCAGAATGCTCAGAGTGGCGAGCCTAGCTAAGCCTAGCAGAAAAAAAAAAAAAAAGCAACAGGGAATACACTTTTATAAAAAGCTTCCACCCTTTGAGGCTTATCTTGTCCCACAACAGTAATAATCTCCCTTGCTTGCATTTCCTTTCTTGAAAACTCTTAGCTTGCTGCTTTCCTGTCGAGAATGCTACGTCACGCTGATAACGCACACGCCGTTCGTTACCTGGAAGTACCGGGCGTGCTGCGTTAAAAAAAACAAAGGCGAGCAAGGTGGATGACGATTATTGTTGCGGGACAAGATAAGCCCCAAAGGGTGCAAACTGTTTTTCGTAGAGTGAACATAGCATTACGGTGCCTGCAAACCCGAAGCACATGCACTACGACGGAATTGCGAGATCGGTCTATTGTAATACTTTGAGAGGCACTTTTTTCTGCAGTGCTGGCATTTAAAAATTTGTGGGGCAGTGTGTGCCAACAAGGTTAGCAGAAAGTTAATTTCTGTTGGTAATGTTTTTTTTTTTTTTCGCTAGGTTCAATATCTTGCGCTTAAACTTGGTCAGCCGTCACCAATTTGCCTCCCTCCGTCTTTTTCCTTTATTTATTAGCCGGAATTGTGTTGCAAAAGAACACTGTAAGCCAAGCACCTTTGGCGAAACAGAAGCCTCCTGTTTCCTAGCCTTTCCTTTTTCTTTGTCTTTGTCACTGCCCAGGTCTATTGCAGTGCGCATGTTTCTGAAGTGTATGCCTATGCAACAACAGCCTTCCTTCAGTGGCGTCAAAACACAATGCCACCATTATCGAAGAAATGCATCCACAAAATGGAGCCGGAGTATCTGCGCTGTCGTCATCTCAAGACGTGTCTTTATTGGTCGTTTGTATTATTGAGTGGCACAAGGGCACGAGCCACTGCAATCGTGTACCGGCGACTATGTCTGCATGTTGTGTGTCCTGGGCGTGTTGTGGGTGCCCGCGGGTTGGACGGTGCACTGCAATGGCGATAATAAATGGCTTGAGTTTTCCTTCTTGTGTGATGGTCTTCCTTCGTAGAGAGCGATGATGATGGAGGGACAGCGGTGCGACTGTGCTTGCAATGTCCACGGCTTCTTGCTTTCATTTCGTCACCACTTCCCCATGGTGATGTGGCGAGCCATTGACTGCGCCGCCAGCGGTGCATCGGCCGGAACCTGTGGGAAGTTAGGCGAGTGAGGAAGTGTTCCACACATTTTCAAGTGTGACACATAACACGAATAGGTTTCATATCCTCAATTGATCACTTTCGGTAGTGTTTAAGCACACGTTCAGTGGCTAAATCAAGACGCGCCCCCCCAGCGTCACTTTCATGTGTATATTCTGGGCGTTGTTGAGTGCATTAAAGGGGCCCAGGACCACTTTTTATCGAAGTTAAGAAAGACATTTGAAGTGAAAACAGGCTATTTCAGAAATACTTTGCCACATAAAGGACTTCAATGCGTTCAGCAGAAGCGGAGTTATTGGCGATCAAACATGACCTCTGCTGTGCTTCCCATTCCTTCTTCGATGCCTTGCACTGCAAAGGCTACGGCGGAGTGGGGCGTGGCCACAATGCTCCGCCTTCTCAATGTCACTGTGGCATGTAGTTCAAATTTAATTTTGGATGTTAACTTAGACACCACGGCTTCCGATTTTGCTGCCTACGACGTGCTACACGTGAGCCAAATGCGGTTGTCCCCAGCGAGCCGCAGTGTGCCTAGCCAGTGGACTCGTGGTGGCACCCCGCAGCGACTGCAGTATATATGCTGCATAGCCGACCGCATCTCCCAATAGAAACGTGTTGGAATGCACTTTATTACAAAATAAATCACGCAGAAAATAGTGAGGATCATGGCTTCTACTGAAAAGAGCATTTGAGAGAAAGGTGACTTAGCGCTCTGCTTGCGAGCTCCAGGTACCGTGTACGACAGCAAAACCTGGCTGAGATGTTCACCTGCAGCGTATGCTGCCCATGGACTACGTTATTTCACTGAGCCCGAGGGTTGGTTCAGGGCCCCTTTAACAGCATGACCGTCACTCCTGTGACGCATCATGCTAGATGCTGCGTCACTCGAAGTGGAAATCGGTATCCCCGAAAGCGATCCACCAAGGACTCAGTATCAGTACAGTTAGTCGCCGTTGGTAGGTATAAACTTGGATGGTATTAACTAGTTGGTTCACAGCTTGCAATGAGTTCTAACAGCTGCATTGCAGACAAAGAACAGACGTGCGTCAGCAGTGTCTTTGTCCTCCTTTGCAGTTGAACTGTGCAAGAGCGCACACCGACGTGTGTGCATAGCACCTTTCTCAGCAGCATCATGTGGTAGACAGACCTGAACTTACTGAGGCCATTTCAGTTAGTTTTATGCAAAGAACCTATAGGGTTTTTTAAAACTTATTTTTCTTTTTCTATCAGCTGTTCTGCTGTTTTGAATTGCAATTTTTTTTTCAGTGGCCGAGGCAACCTGATGTGTTGACAAAACACCCAAATGTTTATTTTCTGAACTGTACCCTTGTGTAACTCTAGCTTGACCATTCCACGAAGGGACCGCTCATTAACCTGCTGCTCACTTGTGCGACCTAACAGTACTCCTAAGGTGGTCCCGAAAAAGTGGCCAGAAAGGAAGAGGTGAACATATAGTGGCGTGCATACCATATGTCCTGCCTTGAGAACCCAGTAGAGGGTGAGGTTCTTGAAAGACTTGTAGTAGCCTGCAGTCTCGTCTTCAACTAGCATAGGTGTCTTGGCCGCTGCCTGGAAGTCCTTCATGCCTGGCCACTTGAGCTGCTCCATCCACTGCAGCGTTCCTGCATACGCGTGTGAGATCGACAGGTGGCAAGTTCTGCGCAGTCATGACAAAGCATTTCAAAGCCGTAGTTAAAGTTCCCGCAATGTCGCCCTGACATCGTAGACATCGACAACGTCTGCTACAAGGTCTGTCCGTTTATTGGTAAAGAATTATGCGTTCGAAAAGAATGAAATACAAAACGTAGCAAGTTTCTGTAATTTCTAGTTTGAAGCCCGTGACGTGACTAATCTACCGTTGCCGAGATTTTGGCGCGAAATTTTGAGCCAAATGAGCGAAAGACTTTTGAAAAGATACAAGTCTAATGATATTTACTGTTGCCCCCTTTGGCGTACACTTAAAACGTCCGCTGCGTCCCAACCATCGGTACTTTCTCAGTCGGCTCGTGTCCCACGGCAACTAGCAGGCATTGCGGAAGACGAACCGGGCCCTCCAGAATGCACAAGACATTTTAATTCAGCCATGGAAGAAGGAAAATAAGGTAGCATGCAGCATTACGTTGGCGCCGCCAGCCTTAGAAAGCAAGCTCCCCGTAAAGCCATTCGCTTTTTCTCCCAAAAAGTTTGTCGACCACGTACGTGACTTCTGGTCACAGCGTATTAGGCGAAAATGTTTGGTTCCCTGTAGTTTTTTAATCTATGGGCATTTGTGTGGCTGTTCTGCCACCAGTATCATCCAGTACATTACACCTGCAGAGCGCGGTTGAGAGCCTTAGGTAGCAGTGCTAAATCCTACGGCGCTCCCCGACACTATATCACGTTTTGGCTAACATTTCAGCTCATTGGGCCGACTCGTTGCAACCGCTTTTACAACGCACTGCGGAATGCGAAAAGTGCTTGTACGACATGGTTGCTTGTCTGGCTGACGTAGTTCGGAAATCCGTCTTGTAGTCTGCTGCTGCAGTTGCTGCGAGATGGTTGCATCAACATTAGCTAGCTGCATCAGCACCAAGTAGGCCAACTCTTTTCATAAATTGCTGCGTAGTGTACCCGTATCTATACACGGAACGCTATTGCTGCGAAACCCTTAGGCCTTTAGCAACTACGTCGTCGTTGAGCGATTGCGAGAAGGCTGAGCACGAGACGTCGGCTACCGCAGTGCACACTCACCCAGGGCGTCGACGATAAGGTCTAGCTGCCCGCTGTAGACGGCCACTTTGACGTCGGTCTCGTTCAGCAACCTGTCCACTGGAGAACCGGTAAGGTGCGTTTTATTTCGGCACGAAAGAAGGGGGGAAAAAAAAAAAAGTGCTGGTGGGGGCTGGTCATGTTTTTGAGTGATAATTGTCCAAAAACCACAAAGTACTTACGCCACGGTTACAATACTGCCGCTACTGCTGCACGGTGCAAGACAACATATTAGTTCAGTGTATTCGGAAAGTTAGTTGAACATGTTACCACGATTTTTCACAGTAATCAATGCTGCTGTAACTTGCAAAATTGTGCTTATGTGTGTAATCTACGGTCAAACATGTTTGCGGGATCTGTGAGGCCTTTGCCAGGCTTTATGCCTTTAGTCTCAGCCTACCCTCGTTTGAATGAAGGAGAAATAATGCTCGTCAGGCCAAACGTACTCTGCTGTGTGTTTAGAACTGCCAGCCTCGAGTATCGAATACCAGATTCGAGCATCGTGGTATCCAGCGTGGCGGCTGAAAAATCGTCATTTGCAATACGCTTCCGGACGAACTAAAACTCAAGTTTTCGATAAGGACTTGTTTGTCATTCTCAACTTAAGTTCTGGGGAGGGGGGGGGGGGGGGCAGTTTCGTTCAGCTGGGGCAGGCCCCGGAAACTCCGCTGGCTTTTTGTCCACGCGAATTGCAGCGCCATCCATGAGATGGATGCGGAACCAAAATCGCTTTTCTTTTTTTTTTCTTGTCAACTCTCTCTCAACTTTGTCGTTTCTCTCTCGCCTTCAACTATCGGCGGCGCGGTAAGTTTTCGATAAGGACTTGTTTGTCATTCTCAACTTAAGTTCTGGGGAGGGGGGGGGGGGGGCAGTTTCGTTCAGCTGGGGCAGGCCCCGGAAACTCCGCTGGCTTTTTGTCCACGCGAATTGCAGCGCCATCCATGAGATGGATGCGGAACCAAAATCGCTTTTCTTTTTTTTTCTTGTCAACTCTCTCTCAACTTTGTCGTTTCTCTCTCGCCTTCAACTATCGGCGGCGCGGTCCGCGCTCGTCGTCGGCCGTGCTGATAACGGCCAAAACGGCAGAAAATTTTTTTCTGGCATTTTACGGTCAGTTTTTCGCCTTCCGTGCTAGCAGTGTGCTCCCTGTGGTAACCTACCGTTGCACGTTTGTCGGCTTTTTTTTTCGCCATGTCTCGCAGCTGTCGCTGTTCGTGTGTGGTTCAGTAGTGTACGAACACATCAAGATGAAGTGAGCCATGCGACGTGAAATTCTACCGCATCCCTAAATACAACAGGTGAGCACCGTGCTGTTTACTTCCCGGTTTTTATTTGTGATAGTAATTGTGCGCAGTCGTACATGGCTGTCCGGTGGTGAGGCAGCAGTTGGCTGATTTGAAAACACCACATCGATGCAGTAAATCGTTATGCCAACAAGCAGCGAACATAAATCTCCTGATAAATATAGTACCACCTGTGCGCTTATCTCAAGGAACACGTGTGTAGGTGTACGCTTTGCACTTATTTCTATCTAATTAGTCGCGATCGTTTAAAAATGCGTTTCGGAGAATTAAGGTTGACATATCACAACTAGTACTCTGCCGCGATGCGAAACGAGTTCTGTTTTGTATGTTCCAACTGCGATGTTATAATTTATGATCTTCACTGTTCTTCAGGATGGAAGCGTTTTTAACCTATATACGCTGGAAGGATGGACCTAATGGGTTTGCCCCAAGACAAGGTCAAAAACCGCACTTCACGGAGGTGGATTTTTTGGACCGAGCGAGAAGCAGGCCGTGAGAAGCTATTCCGCGCATTGGCCATTAGATCAATTACAATAAATGTTTATTTACATGTGCGTACATGGAACACCATCCGTGTTTTGTTGCATTCTATAGTGTGTTGCACTGTCTGCTCCAATTCTGGTTTTCGCAAACGAACACAATAAAGTGAGTCCAAAGAACTGTTATGTTGTAAGTGCAATTATTTTTTAATATAATTTGGGCACATGCTTGCTTGATACTAATAATGAACGGTACTGCGTGCATGAAAACGTAAAAAGAATCCACTGCGCACAAGCACGCAGCACGAATGCACGAATGACACGGCCGGACAGGAGAGGAGCGCGGAGCACGCGCTTCGTTCCGGTGGTGCGTCTGATAACGCCCGCGACAAAAAAAAAAAAAAAAAAAAAAAAAAAAAAAAGAGAGAGGCGCGCCGCGGACAGCTAAAGAAATAAAAAAAAGAGCATTGCGCGTGGCATGAGGGGAGGGTGAGGCGAGGCTTGCGAGGAGGAATAGGAAAGTCAAGAGGGAAAGGAGAAAAGAGCGGAACAACGTTATCATAAAAAAAGGAAGAAAAAAAGTTCTATAGCGAAAGGGGCAGGGTAAAAAAATCGCGCCGCTTTCTGTTTTTTTTGTTTTTTTTCGCCACCGTAGTACCGTCATCCCTCCGCTAGGGCCTAACTGAAGTGCGCCTTGGCGCTAGCGTCGACTGAGCGTCTGCTATAAAAGAACCAATGGCAGGTATAGGAAGATTCACCCCCCTGGCTGGGGTTCTTGCAGCGAAAGCATGGTACACAAATGTTCTTGCATTCCGTCACCCATCGGAACGCGGTCGGGAATTGAAACCGCGACCTCGCGCTTAGCAGGAGAACGTCGTCACAGCGGCAAGTGCCTCCACAATTACGGACAGCGAATGTTCGTCAACGAATGGCAGGGGCGGCTCCGAGGTGCATCAAGAAGAAGGGAGAGAGAGAGGGAGGGGGGGAGGAGGAGGCCAACAATATTTGAGTACAAAAGTACGTGTTCTTTGACATGTTTCGCTGCCTATTTCCCCTGGATCCACCAGTGAGGAATAGTGGGCCTCTTCGATTATCAGTCCCTGACAGTCCCGGACTGCTTGGGACTGCTGTGCCGCATTCGATTTTGCTCGGACAGCTTCCGAAGCTCCGCCCACTAGTCCGAATGTTGTCAGAAGCGCGTTCGTTTTTTTTTCACGGACCGGAAGTTCCGGACTGCCCGCGGACTGTTGGAGCTGTCAGCAGATGTTTGCTCGGACAAGCGCAAGTAGCTAGCAGACGACGGCAGCGCGCGTGGTGTTTGACGCCATGTTGTGAAAGATTCCGTGTGCTTCTGCGTACTTTGCGCGCTCCAGACGGCAACTACTGTGCATTGAGTTATCGCTTCTGTTACATCGGTGCTTTGTGTGCCATCATGCAAGTTTTTTACGAGCCGTCTAATTGCTGTAGCTTTAGTCACCGCGTTTTTTTTTAAAGAAAGAAGCACAGCGATCAGGCGCACATGCTTGCTTTTCTTACTGTGTTTCACGAAATCTGTCATGCTCATTGCAGGTAAATTTTGCTTTTCAGGTAAGTGAAACTAGCGTACGTGCAAGGAATCATATATTACATGTGGCTATTTCATGCCGGTAGCTGGGGTGATATTCGCGGATTGCTGTTGACATATATGTTGATCCCTTCTGCTACCAAGTTCGAGCGTTTGATTTTTGACGTGCAGGATTAGTAGACGGTGTACACGCGCTCTCTCACGCGTCGGGCCTTTAATTAGCAGACGGTCTCGCGAGCTTTGAGGATGTAGGCGGGTGCTTTCTGTATGAACAGTGACGTGGCACGACCATGATTTCGGAGTCTCTCCACAGCAATTTTGGGGCCAATAAATATATTTCACCACCACCACGATTTTTCTTACGTCCGTGTGGGAATTCCACTTAAATTTCTCAGGCAATGAGCTGGCTAGCGCGATCGACGTAATAAACTGCGCTTTGCGAAAACGTTCTACGCGCCCAGGCTACGATTACACTGTGCTAGCTTCATGGTTGCGTCGGCGACGCGTACGCCTCTGAGACAGCACCATTGCGGAGGCCACGCTAATAAAAACGCCGGGTAGGGGGCTATCTACGAGTAGCAAAGAGCAGACGACAGCAGCCAGGAGAGTGACTTCCGGTCGCGATGCTTCGACCGAAATCTCGGACAGTCCCCGACAGCTGGATCACGTGACTGTGACGCGCTCTTTTGTCAGGGCTAGTCAGACCGGAAGCCGCGGACGGTTTGCGGACAGTCCGGGATTGCATAATCGAAGAGGCCCAGTGACTCACCTGTGTCGACAGCCGGCAGCATGAAGTCTGCTTTCAGCGCCTGGAAGACTGCACCGGACTGACCTGCGCGGCGGAAGTGGGTGGAAACCACGAATGCAAATGCGGTGCTCGTATTTCGCGCCCGCGTAGCGAACTGCTAATATAGCTGGAAGGTTTCACTTCGCCTTATCACCATGTACTTCATTAATACAATTGAACTATTTAACGTTGTGGAGAAGCCGGCGACATAAACTAGTTGTCTACATTTCCAATCCATAAAGTTCACAAGGTGAGACGACTTGAAGGCGAAAGCCCAAGTGCCGATGCGTTAAAGATGGACACGTGACGTGCACATCCCCCTTAATTCGCTTAGTCTACTTCGCTTAGTCATCTGTCTTAATTCGCTGAATAATACTCTTTATTCACTCAGTCATCCCTCTTAATTTGCTCAGTCATCCACTTAATTCGCTTTATCAACCATATAATTCGTTTTATCATCCATCTTGCTTACGCGGGTATGAGCCATTTATATGATAGTGGTTGTACCTTTCGTGTTGTCGACGCGTTTTCGCTCAAGGTCGACTGATCATATATACGATGAGACGTACAAGGCTTTCGCCTTAGTAAATAGTCAACGCACGTTGTTTCAGCACGAATACTTGATAAAACGTTAAACGGAATCGCCGGCGACGCAAATGCGTCATAAATGTGGTTGTCCGTCCTCTGCTGCTCGCTGTTAAGGTTGGGCTACGGCTAGACACCGTAGTTGGGCAGTTACGATGAGGTCAGCAGTCTTCTTCCGGTTCCCTTTCCCTTCTTCCTGTTCCCTTTCTTTTTCCCCCTCCAATAAGAACAACCACTCAGAGAGTCATGGACAAAGGGCGTACGGTAAACCTATTCACTCCATTTTGACTCCACAATATCCGTGCTCGCGTTTTTCCATAGGTAGTAATTACTATAGCCTGCCTGTAGTTCGTTTGTTTTTCACTTTTAAAAACGGAAATCTAAAACGGTTATTGGGAACAGAGGCATTGCTATCATTGCGCCGTTCTCACCTCCCCAGGTGACGTTCTTGGGGATGCTACCGAGCTTCTCCTTGATTGGTCCATTCATGAGCTCCGTCAGAGTTCCGTTGAAGACGTTGTAGAAGTGCGCCACGTGGCGGACAAAGGCTCGGCCTGGGCAAAGGGAGAAACGGAATTAACGGTTCACTAAAGTCGGTTACAGAATGGATACCAAGAGAAGGGAAGCGCAGTCGAGGACGGCAGAAAGTCAGGTGGGATGATGAGGTTAGGAAATTCGCAGGCGCAAGTTGGAATACGCTAGCGCAAGACAGGGGTAATTGGAGATCGCAGGGAGAGGCCTTCGTCCTGCAGTGGACATAAATATAGGCTGCTGCTGATGATGATGATGAAAGTCGGAGGCTGGGTTGTACAGTGTGAAAACCGCGTACGAAAGACGCGTTAGTGCATTGGCAGCAGTCGGAAGCGTGCAGACGTCCCGAGAAACTTTCGCTAAAAGGGGTCCTGAACCACCCTCCAGGGCTTGGTTAAAAAACGCAGTCCGCGGATAGCGTGACGCTGCTGTGAACACCTCAGCCAGATTTCGCAGTCGTGCGCAGCGCTCGGAGCTCGCAAACGGAGCGCGAGGTCACCTTTTTCTCAAAAACTTGTGTTTTCAATAGAGCTAGCCTACTCCTCACCCTTTTCGGGCACTATTTTTCGTCATCTAGCATATTCCCATACACAGCTGCTATTGTCCAATAGCTGACATCAATCAAGAAGGGTGTTTGGATCGGGGCGCTGCTTCCTACTATTATTGTCCATATTTATTGACGCAGTTTAATAAACAGGCTGAAGTAAGCGAAACTCTGCTTTCGAATTTCGATAATAATTACGTATTTCCGGAAGAAGCCGACTCTCGTCTGCTCACGCTCGGCTGCGGCCGCCCTCGTAGGAACTTAACTTTGGCCAGACTGCTGTTATTGGTGTCGTAGCCGTCGGGTCTCGCTAAATTCGATTAGTTTTGAACACTCAACTAGCCTCGAAGTGCACACGATACTTAAGGTCAGACCACACGCACGCTTGCCAGCGCTCGCTCGCTCCTGCATGGTCGCTCCTGGCTAGATGCCTTGACGGAGTTCGCTTCGTATTGAGCTATAGATAGCGCTTCAAAACGCGCAAGTTGGATGCGGCTACTATCCGTCGGTCAAGCCGGTCGGCACGGCAAGACGAGCATATGAGCACGAGCGCGCACTCAAAACATTGTCGTGCCCAAAACCAAGACTATGCTATGTAGTGTATAGACATCGCGGCCGCCGCGAGGTGACGCGACGAATCCACTCCCTGAGCGCACTGCGGCTCGCTGAGGACAACCGCGTTTGGCGCGTCGTAGGCGCCAATTTGGCAACTCCAGAATCTTGTGCTGGCAACTAACACTGTCCAAACAAACAAAGATGGCTACGACTTGCAGGTTCACGGCGGCTCTTTTCGCTTGGCTACACTGTAGCTTGGCGCTGCGCTCAAGTTTCTCGTTTATGGCGTAGAGTCGAGGTGCACGAAGGCGAGATTTATGGTAGAAACGCGGCATCCTGCGTGGGCCGATCTTCTGTTATTGCGTCGCGCTTTTGATATTTCAGTCTCAGAGGATTTAACATAAAAGGCATGCGCTGTCAGTGTTTTATTTCGTGACATTTGTTTATGGGCTTTGTTTGTGGGCTACCATTTTCAAAATTCCGAGGAATAACTTTCTCAAGAATGTAAGACAAAGTGTGAGCAACTTTCGTGGTAGAAGAAGTATTTAGTGCCGTATGGAAAATTTCTCGCGCGGTGCAGTTTTCTCTGTATAGTTTCTCTGATCCCTGCGATAAGGCAGTCTGCGTCTGACGACTGGCGCTCGTTCGTGATCGCAGTACGCAGTGAAAAGTGAGGATTAAATAACAACCAATAGGACCAAGTTGCGTTTCTTCCAATAGTTTTCCGAAATTTAGCGAGGGTCTTCTTTTGAGCAATGTCACTTGTATTAGTGTAAATGCATGACTTGGAAACGAATCGAACCAGAATTCGGCTGTGTGCATGCAGAGTGTCGGAACCCAAGCTAAGCAGCGCTTTGGCCAGGCCGAATTAATGCTCCCAAGCTGGAACGAGCGCTGTTTGCAGTTGCTCCTAAATTTCTCGCGAGCAAATAAACTGACAACTCACTGCGCTGAATGAAAAACAGCATATTCTGCTTAGACCGCTATACTATAAAGCGTGCTATCAAAACGATATGTGGCCTCGCGGCATAACATGTGTCATGATCACCTTCAGACCTTCCGAGCTAGTTATAGTTCCCGCTACCGGTGCCTTGCGGGCAAAAATACTTTAGCGAGAATATTTACGTTGCTTAAGGCATTAGTAACACTAATGCTGGGAACCAAACTGAATGAAGCTTAAGCGTACATCAATAGTACATTAAAGTGCCTGCCTAAGCAAAGTACTTTGGAACGCCACCAACATATATAAAATATATAAAAAGAATGCAATGATCTTTCGGGAAACGATGAACTGTTGTCTTTCCACCGCGATGACACGCCATAATGGTAAAAATTCTTTCGACATTCGTTTTTTTTTTTCTTTTTCGGGATTTTCGGGATGCGGCACCATGACGATTTGAGAACCACGAGTCAACGTTGCAGCTCACGCTGTAATGTGAGAACCTGCGGCTGAACCTATAGATCGCTTGGTTCTTGACGTGGACGCTAGCGTTTATAGTTGGGATCGCGATATCCAAAATCAAATTTAAGCTGCGCGCCACGGTGGCGTTCAGTAGGAGGAGCATTGTGGCTATGATTGTGGGCACGC
The DNA here is from genome assembly GCF_013339745.2 of Dermacentor silvarum. Classification (NCBI taxonomy): domain Eukaryota; kingdom Metazoa; phylum Arthropoda; class Arachnida; order Ixodida; family Ixodidae; genus Dermacentor; species Dermacentor silvarum. Next base: position 20,884,429 of record NC_051158.1, on the reverse strand, counting down.
CCCGCCGTAGCCCTCGCGGTGCAAGGCATTGAAGAAGGAGGGGGAGCATCGCGAAGGAGATCATATAGGCGACCTTTGAATGCCAATAACTCCGCTTCTTCTGAACGCATTGAAGTAGTTTTTGCGGCAAAGTATTCCTGTAATAGTCTCTTTCAACTTCAAATGCATTTCTCGACTTCGATACAAAGTGTTTCAGGGCCCCTTTAATTCGTTCTTTTTTTTTAAATTTTAATCTATCCGTACGTGTGTCGAAAAGGGCAGGACACCTAGTGCCTTTCCCTGGATGAAAAAAAAAAATCGACTGCGAATTTGAAGTATCGGGCATCGGATCGTCATCGTCGGCCTATTTAGGTCCGCTGCAGCAGACGGGCGTCTCTCAGGGGATCGCCAGTAAGCCATTAAATACGTAAGCAAATTCCATCACATATGCCAACAAATACACTAATGCAATCATTCAATATATTCGTTTGCCACCTCCAACCGCGTAGTTCCCTTGCGCCGGCCGCCCATTCTCTTTCGATAGACAAGTTACCTGTTCTACGCGATACGTGACCCGTCGAACTGCATATCTGCCTATATGTACTTAAAAAGAAAAGCCACAACTTCGAAAATACTGTTCATCTCCAACAAACACAATTTCTTTAGAATATATCTTGTTTTGGCACGTAGATCCCTATAATTGATATATCGTGAGTGTTACAGAGCAAAAGGGGATACCGAAGGAGCAAACCTCTGTTAACTGCAGTGGCGTAGTCAGACATTTTTTTTTTTTTTTCATGGAGAGTTTCAGGGGAGTCAGAGTTTTCAGGGAGGGGGGGGGGGGGCGACACCCAATTTACCGAGGACGGGAAGGGGGGAGAGGGGTGCTTAGAAGGCTGCATATTAACACAAGAAATTTCGGGGGCGGCATGTGCCCAGGGTGCCATCCCCCTCGCTACGCCATTGGTCAACTGCCCAATCTGGAAGCTAGCTACTTAGCGCGAAACTCTAAGGCTGGTATATATATATATATATATATATATATATATATATATATATATATATATATATATATATATATATATATATATATTCACCTACGCACCGAGTTCGTTGTCTGACGGTAAGGCCAGAGAGGCCGACAGAGAAGCCGATTGTTCCGGATGAGGCTGCAGGATGTTGTACCAGTCGATGCCATTCGTCAGCTAGCGCCAGGATTGGGAAGAAAAAGAAAGAATGTACGCTTTAGTGGAGCGACTGTACATATATAGGCAAGATTAAAACATTTGCGCAGAAACCGTCACAGATTATTCTCAACGCCGGAAATAGCTTGTGCGACCGTAAGCATGCAGTCACACACGCTCCGTCGAGTGAGTGCGCAGGCAGCTGGAAAAGTTCCATCACATCTGAGCGACGCTTGCGCAGCACAGGTTGGCATCATCGCGCCATATATGTGGAGGAGCCACACAGCTAGGTATTATTAAATCAGGTGGCATGATCGCTGGGCATGCTATACATATATATCTGCTATAAATGCTGGACATGCTGCTACATATCTACGCATGCGCATTAAGACGATCTAATAGTGCGTGCGGATGAACTGCATCCGCACGAAATAGTAGATTATTAGTTTAATTACTATTGTTATTAGTTATTAGTAACATCGTTCTGGGCTTTTGGCCGCCATCCGTGACTGTTCGCAACAGCTCACACACAATGAACTTCACATGCACTTTTTACACTGATGTCGACGACTTTTCACCGATTTCAGCGACGATTGTCTCGAATCATGGAACAATTAAGCTATATGGGATTTGATGGAGACTAGATAATTTTTGTTGGCCAACATATTCACAGCGGTGGCAGATATTAGGATTTGCGTGATCATATCCGATAAAATCACAGCTAAACTAACCTCATTTTTAACTCATTTTAACTTTTAATTTACTACTTTACTCGAATGTTGCAACAGCGGAGTTTGCGCCGGTAGATGCTCAATGACCGCGTTAAAGAAATCCTCAAACTATTATTGGTTTGAGATATCTCACCTCAAAAACTTGGAAGACGCTTAAGCTTCGCCTTTAAGAGTAGAACGCGATATATCATTAAATGGTCCCTGACTGCTTCTCATGCTTCCCGGCAACTGCAGCTTATGCAACCGTAATCTTTACCGGAAAATCCTTGCGGCGAACGCTATATATGCACGAAGGCGAGCTTTTTGGTTCTGTTTTTGTCTTTCCCCGGCACGGCCGGCGCCGCCGCTGCCGCGTATGAATGGAGGCGTGCGCCATCTGGTCGTGCTGCAAGGAACCGAGCGGTGCACACGGCGCGCGCCAATCTGTGATTGGTAGAAACGCGCCGCGCTGTCACTGGTAGACAATTTTGGCTCACGGTCAATGTACGGTCAACGCCGTGCTTTCTGCGTAACGGGGCCCTTAAAGCTCTCGCTTTAAATTAAGCTAGGAAATATGGTCTGGTGTTCTACGTAATTGGGTGTCACGCGAAAGGAACAATTGAAACAACAAAAATTGATCAGAGAGAAAATCGTTCTCGCCAGGCCGCCTTGAAAGCTTACTTTCCCGCATTACAGGTGTGTGTGCAGAGAAGCTTGCTGTGGGGCTTCTGAGTATAAAAACTGATTGGTACATGTGATGAACATGATGATGATGATGATGATGTTGATAAGGAAATAAAGAAAAGGCGAAAAAAAGCAGCTGTGGTGTAACTGGTTGTAACGGCCGGCGTTATGGCTTAGTTCATACAATCGCTATCGAAGGGGCCGTGCAGCTTCCTGGCAACTTATCATCCATACCGTTCAGTGCACGGCTTTCATTTCTTTGGCACCGTAAAAGCGATGGTTTAGACATGCATACGCTAGGAAAAAGCAAGTAAGCAAAATGCGAAGTAACAACCGAGCCAAAGAATGCTTACGCGTCAGTGCATTAAAAAACATTTTTTTAGTGTTAATAAACAGACGTCAATGGAACACACCGCGTAGGCCTTGTGGAAATCGGAAAATGCAGCTCGCATCTTAGGCATCTGACCTGGCCTGCCTTCTTATTCCGGAGGGAATAAGTTTGAGCATGTTGGTAAGTCATCGTTATACAGAATACATAACACAGTAAGAACAGTGGACAGGTATAGACAGGACAAGCGTTAAGCGCATTAACTCTTGCCCTAGCTGTCTCGACCTGTCCTTTGTTCTACTGTCCTTACAAAGGACAGGCAGAGACAGCACAAGCGTTAAGCGCATTAACGCGCTCGCCCTGTCTCGACCTGTCCTTTGTTCTTACGGCGCTATGTATTCTATTCTTATTCCGAACCGCGCGGTATCTCCTACCTGTTCGACGAGGTCCTCGGCCGAGGCCCACAGCGCCGTCGCCTTGGCTCCATCCTTGGCGATCAGCGCCTGGCGGATCTCGCTCACAACTTTGTTCAGCGTCAGTAGGTTGGACTTGTCCAGGAACGACTGCGAATATCGCATATAATATACTATAGTAGTAAAGCAATTAATGGGGCTAGTTGGTGGACGTTCATGATTGTGTTGCGCTTAGTATTGCACTGACGGAAGAACTAAAGAACGAACGTAAAGAAACAAAAAACTAGGGGCGTGCGAATATTCGGAACTTTTGAATGACGAATCGAATAGTGTCCGATTCGATTCGGTCTTCGAGTCACTATTCGTAAATGCGAACATTTTGCGGAAATGCGAACCTTTCTTCTCGTTCATATATATTTAAGCCACTGAGTTACAACTCTGTAACTCAAAAAAAAAAAAAAACATTGTGTAAGTTGAGTCTATTCAGACATCTAATACAGGTACGTCCACTCTATGTTCGTTCTTTAAGTGTGGTAAGCGTAACTCAATCATCAAACCACATAAGCACGCAAGTTGACTACCAATATTTGAGTACGAGCTCTGTTATAGTTTGATATACCCTCTAAATACATGTTTGTTGATTCACACAGTAGCGAATTCGACGAATAAATAAATAAATGATCTACCGACTATGGGGAGTAGAAATGACATGTTAAAGAATACGCAATATATATATATATATATATATATATATATATATATATATATACAGGGTGTCCCAGCTATCACGCAGCACGATGAGGAACGGCGTTACGCGAAGCAAACCCAGTGCGTATTGTTGCCAGTACAGTGGAGTAGCTCTTTTTTCGTTACTATTAATTAATTAATTAATTAATTGTAATTAATTATCTAACTCGAGAACAGTTATGTGTCAATACGACAGTCCGGATACAGCGTTGACTACGTGCTACATAAAAGTGCGTATGTCACTCTACTCGAAAAAAAAAAACCATTGTGTAAGTTGAGTCTATTCAGACATCTAAAGCAGACAAAAATTGATGTATTATGCACCACTCTATAAACTATCCCACCAATTTGTTGAGTACGACTCCCGCAATATACCCTCGTAAACAATGTAAAACAGTCACGTGAGCCGTATGTCTCATTTGTCCGTTTCAGATGCCCTATAACGGATGTAGATTACAAAAGTGCGATATCTGTTTTTGATGCAGAATTACTGTTACGGAAATACAGAGCGCTGCATGTTTTTTTTTTTTTTTTTGCACACTTTATAAGAAAGTTGAGGCCCTAAATCAAAGAATTCGGCTTTCTCTCTCAAATGCAACAAATTTCACTCGAATCTGTTCAGCGGTTGTCTATAGTGAGAGATTTTTTCGGCGTTCCACATGTTTTCGAATATGAAATTGGGAGTTGGCCCAGAGCTAAAGCCTCATCTTAAGCTACAGGCTTAAGTTAATTGCAAACATGCCACAGCTCCTAGCGTGACCAAACGCAATTGATGAGCTAGAAGATTTTCAGAAAAATACCAAAGAAAGACGTGATCAATTTTGACACCGCCATGCACCATTCAAACATGTACAAAAACGAGAGTTCAACCTGTAGTAACTCTAGGTAGCTTTCCCTGCGCAGGAATAGCCGTGATATGCAAAAAGAGAGAGAGAGAGAGAAAAAAAAAGCGCGAGCTCACCATAGTGTAAAGGTACTGTCCCCACGTTGCCGTGGAATCCAACGGCGACAGCCAACCGTCGCCGAGTGCCACGCCAGACAGCTTGCAGGAAACTTTCCCACTGGCATGGGCCTGTTATGACCATTTCTTTCATCAAATAGCTGGCCTCAGTGGCCCTTTTTTTAAACAAGAAAATTACAGAGATAGAGAGAGAAGGCAGGAAGGAAATGCAGGGAGGTTAAACAGACTTTGTCCAGTTTGTTACCCTACACGTGGGGAGGGGAGTGAAAGAGAGAGAAGACGCGAGTCTTGATCGCACTTTCACATGCACTAAGGCAGGTGCGGGGTATCTAGTAAAGTCGGGCGCTCGAGTCTGTCGCCTTCAGGTGCTGTAGAACAGCTCGAGTGGCAGCGTTGCGTGGAGCTATATCAGGGGTGATAAAACAGTCAGTTGTATGCGGAAAAGCTGTAGCGATACGCATATAGCTTTATAGACCACTCTGGTTTCGGTTAGACCACTTTGGTTTCGGTGGAACACAATGGTGCCGGACCAGAGTGACTGAAGACAGGGAAGAGCGCCTCTCGAGGTGCTCCCGGGAATTTTGCGCAGACATACTGATACTGGTGTGCAAAGCACTCGCTCATCAAATTATTTTTTTTTGGCGTGAAACCGTGCTCGTTTCAGCGTCGTCCACTTATATCTTCCGAGTGCAGATAACGCGATCGCATCTATATCTTCCATGGCGCTGTGTGATTTCAGTGAGACAGACGTTGCACTCGTGTTTTTACTGCGAAATCGATTATATGTACACGCCAGGCAAATTTCTATCGTCGTCGTCGGCGTCGCCGTGATGTTCCGTATTAAGTCCAAGTGCGATAAGATCACGAGGTGCGAGGGAAAAAGCTTGAGAGGATGAGCGGAGAAGGATGGTGGTTTGGTGCGGCGGAGTCTTCTCGCGCGCGCAAGGGAGAAAGGCAGGCAGGGTGGGTGCGCGCCGACTTTTCGAGCGCGCAAAAGGGGGAGGAGGAGATGTGCGCGCGCTATGAGGAGGAGGGGGGAGGGGCAGGGTAGCGTGCGCCACCGCTTCTACTCCGGCCGCGGCTGCGCGATTCAATTTTACCTTGTAGATAATCTGTGGTGGGTTCGAAAGATGTAGCCGACTCGAGATAGCTGATGGCTTCGTGTGCTGTGTTCTCGCGCGCCTACTTTTCCTTGAAGCGACAGGCAGCATGAAGCGACAGGCGACAAGCGACAGGCAGCATTCGCTTGCCGCTGCTGCCGCTCTTCATCACACCAGCGTTCTGACGCAGAGTGTGCGCGGTCATCGAGTGAGATGTTTTCAATGTTTACCTGGGCGCGCGACTCGGTGCTCGTTAATTTAGTAGGTAAGTGAATGTCTTTAGCAGCTTATACAGCTCATAGAACTACTAACCTTAGGGGTATAGATGTCTAATCTTTGTCTCTTTGGGGGGGGCGGGAACTAGTCAAGCTGTCTGTTTCAACTTTTTTTCCCTTACCTCCCCCATCACGTTGATGGAAAAAAATAAAGGTTATTATTATTATTATTATTATTATTATTATTATTATTATTATTATTATTATTATTATTATTATTATTATTATAATAGCTATCGCAATAAATGCTTCGCCTTTCGGGTCAAGCATCGATTCAGCACTTCTTATCCAGCACCTCATAGCAGAACCATAGCAGAACCCCGTTTCAGACATAGGTGCAACACTGTGGAAGGTTGAGAGACTTTTTGCAGTGGCTGCGTCCGCACTTAGAAATAGTTCGATGTTCTTGATCGCAATTGTGCGAAACGGTTCAGTATTGAATGAAAAAAGGTTTATTCCTTAGATACAAACTGTGGTATACGGCTACTAATGCGTTGTTTTAGATCAATTTGTTTTTAGTTGCTTTTCTTCACGTTTTTTTTTAATTTGCAGCGCGCCGCGCGGCAGCCTCACGTGCACGCTCGCGCGAGCAAAGGCCGTTGGCGCGTAGCGAGGCATGGGCGGGACGCGCGGAGTGATAAGTTTTCGTTACCGAACTTCTTGCGTAGGTTCCACAGCGTCGAACCTGATGTCTGAAACGGAGTACAGAGGTACTGATCCGTGACGTCATGCTATTGGGGTGGCAACTTCAACGATAAAACGGTAACACCGCTTATCTGAGGCGTAGACACCTGTCTCGTTCACCTTACGTTCATTTCAGTACATGCGTTTAAAACGGGCCCGTTAGCCTTGCGTTACGAATTCTTCCCTTACCTTGTAGAGAGCGAGGGCGAATTCGGCGGCCATCTTGCCTCCGTAAGACTCGCTGAAGATGTACAGCGGCACGCTCTGCGATAAACAGGGGCGGTATCAGCTGATGACCCATGCATGCATATAGATGCTCCACACCAAGACGCCCCCGTGAGGATTGTTGAGCAAAGGATCAATTTTGCTTTCGTCAGCTTTGCTTCCCCGATACGGTGGACGTTTTTCGGTACGGTGTCGCTGTTTTACCGAGCAAGATTTCCTCACATCAGTTCCCCGTCGCTTCCTGAGCCTCTGTAGAGTTTAAGGCCTTCATTAACTTTGATAGGTTCACGTTAACTTTAACTGCTTAGGTTAATTTTGATCGTTTCCCTCTAATCGTCTAAATCTTCAGTACAACTGTCCCCATTTCGAACCGTGACCGCTTAGTTAGTAAATAAATTGGATTTATTTCTTCTCTACTACTGACCTAAAAACCAAGCGTAAGAGTAAATGTGAGAAAAGGTGAACCCTGGGTACGTTGCGATATAATATTTAGACTGTACAGCACACCGTTGTTATAACGAAGTTATCGAAACAGAAAATGTTCTTCGTTATAAGCGGTATTTCTTTAAAAGCGAAGAAGCTGTAAAGATGTCTTATTAGAGGAGGACATGGCATCCCAACAGCGCGGTAGCTCGTAAAACGTACATACTGAAACATATTCGCGCTCGATGTGGTGGAGACGTGACAGCGGAGAAATTCAGCTGACGTCCATGAACAACAGTTTCGTCCGACAGTTATCGTCACGTAATACAGTGGGCCCAATGAGCTGCTGCCACGTATAGGGCAGTCATCTTTGCGCCTCGAGGTTGGTACAAACGTAGGCAAAGGATCTCCTTGTGTGCTGCACCATGCGGATTTCCCGGTTCGCACTAAGCGGAGTTCGACACCACTGCGCTTCGAATAATGCGGTATAAAATGCATGCACTCCGACTGAAACCACAGAAAACTTCGAATCAAGCGATATTTCAGATTAAGCGATGTTTCTTTAGAATGATGGTTCACTAATAGAACCTCAACGTATAGTATGTGGCTTGCCTGGAACTCGGGCATCTTGGCGAGGAACACGGAGATCATGGTGACCAGGTCGGCAGCGATCTGCGAGTTGTTAACTGCGAAGCCCGTCTCGTTGGTGACGTAGCTGTATCCCGCGCCAACCGGATTGTCCACGAAGAGCAGGTTAGCGAAACGCACCTGTGAGACAGAGATATGAAACAAGATAAAACTATCAATAGTACTAATAAAAAAAAAACTGTCGGTCATTGTAGGTCGATATGGCAAACAAAGGACATAAAGCTAGTTTCAGATACAGTCGAACCCGAATATATTGAATCTGAAGGGGATCACAAAAAAAGTTCGATATATTGGTAATTCGATATATAAAACAAAAAATTTATACAAAAATTTTCACGGGGATTTAACTGCTGTTCGTTATACACAATAATTCGTTATATATGAGGGTTCGATATATCCGGGTTCGATTGTGGTATCTCCTTTCAGGTATAGCAGTCTCCTTGCACAGTGTTACATTTAACATACGAGTGGATGCGTCACAAAAAGCTCGCAAAGATAGACGTTTTTGACACCGAAGCTGAAAAAAAAAAGACGCCATAACCGCTCACCCGAAGTGACGCATGGCAAAGAACGCCTGGTGCCTCGGTATGCAGAAACCAGGAGGGATAACTACGAAGCCAGCCTTGGCAAGCCAACTCTCCGTGAAGCCATTACCTTCGCTTTTTCCCTCCGAAAGGCAGCCTAACACGTGACTCAGCGTATTGGCCGAGGAAGTTTGGTGCCCGGTTGTTTTTTATTCGACGCTAGATTGTTCGGCTGCTCTGCCGTGGCTTTGCCGTGTTTCGAGAACGGGAGCACTAAACGCGTCGTCTGCTTAGGCGCTGTTTAGAGGCCGCTAAAAAGAAAATAAACCATACAATTACCAGCCCTGTAGCTTTGCCAAGGTTGTTTCAGTAGTACAGCTAAACTACCTATCTATAACCAATTTAGTGAAAGTGAAATTTTGATACAGTTGGCCTTTAACACCACAAAGCTCGAACATCATTTCACGTCAAAGAAAACAAAAACAACTTGTTCACATGTATTTCTGATCATTGAGAGTATATTTGCACGAAAAAAGAAACAGTGAAACGATAATTGATAAAAAATTAGTAGGGTACATAATTAACGTAATTGATTTGCTGAGCTATCCACAACTTAAAACACCCTCCAGCATGTGAAAAGCGTTACTATGGGCTCTATCTACATTAAGTTTCCAGCGCTTAAAATCTGAGTTATTAGGCATCAATTAAATTGAGCGTATGAGAAGTGATGCGTTGGGCTTTGTGGTGTTAATAGTCGCGTTTGTTTCCTGGAATTATTCTTGATTATTCTTTTTTGTATTGGTCAAGTCACGGTTCTAAAACGCCCGGAATGTTTGGCACACACTAAGTATAACCGAGAAACCGTACGCATACCCAACTGTGATTTCTAGGCAGCAGCTGGACATCCTGGGGGCCGATCTCGGCGAAGTTGCCGAATCCCGTTGACGAGGCGCCGGGACCGCCCTGCGGCAGATGAAAAAGAAGTAACCGCTGCGTCAGACACTATATACGTTGATGGATTAATGGGGGTTTAACGTCCCAAAGCAACTATGTGGCTGTGAGACGCCGTATGTAGTTGAGGGCTCTGGATTTTAGACCATCTCGTTGTATTGTCGATTTAGCCTACTACCCCCACTTAGCTGTTTGAATCGTGTTTCTAGCCTCTTTTCTTTGCCGTTCTTTCTAATAAGAGAGGCATAAAAAAGTCGCAGTTTCGCCAGAATTTGCTATCGATTGCGATAGCAAATTAGTGGACACGTACCTATACGAAGTAAGGATAGTAGTTTTATCAACTTGTAAACACAGGCGCACTAACTAAATGAACAAGCATGGTGTCAGGCGCGCACAAGCTAAGATGAACACATCTCGCTCGATGACCGCCGAAACTCGCTGTCAGAACGCTGGAGTGAGCAAGCGCGGCCGCAGCGACGAGCGAATTGACCTTCGTGCTGCGTCTCGCATCAGCGCGAACTAAGCCGCGAAAACACAGCGCACGGTGGACTGTGTCCCCGACGCAGATGGCTTTCAAGCTACCGGGCGGGCGCGAGCGGGCGCCAAGGCGGTACATTGATTTAGGCCGTCAATGTTTTCATAAAAATTGCTGAATGTTTCAAGTACACTAATTTCCAGCTTGCACGAACTAGCTTTGCTACAATGTTTGCGGGGGTTTTGCAAACATCCTACTTTCAAATTTATGGGATATTTCAATGTGGCTTAGAATACATAAATTCGACCTGCTTTAGATGTCTCTATATACTCCGTGCTGATGATGATAGACTCGGCATAGCTGCCAACATTTACGATTTTATCGTAAAATGCCCGGCTTAATTTAGAGCTTGTTTGCGACTGTCGTGTAGGCGCTAATGGTTTTACATTTTTTTTTATTTCCGTCCAGCTTAAAAAATACAAATACAGACACTGGTTTCCAGAGCCGGATTTTTGGGACCCTCCCGATTTTTCGGACGCATATTTCGGACGCAGATTATTCGGACCTCCTTCTGCATACTTACCTGTATTGTATGCTCCTATTATGCCACTAATAAATATTGACTGACTGATTGATTGATAACCACAGCAGCGCCACCCACGGACTCCATTGAACCCGCGTATAACGGCAACCGTATTTTCGGCCGCTGTTGCGTGAATGCATGAACACGAATATGTCCGTCTGTGACGCAGATTATTCTAGCTGTGAATATAAGAGTGTGCCTGTTTACAGCGCTCCTACCGTACGAATGATGTTAATTATTTTAGTAAACGGTCCCCATCGTGAGTACTAAATCAATCTTTAGTATTTTTAAGCAAAGTTTAGTATCTTTTGGCTTCGATTGTACTATTTCTCAAAGCTTAAAGTTGGCAGGCTTGATGATGATGTCGTTTGTTTTTTATTGCTGTGTTACTGAGAGCCCGGTTCCCTCCGAGCAGCAACCCATTAGACCATAGACCACCCAGTGACCTAAGTTGGCGGGAAAGAGGTTAGATACGGACAAACATACAGACACCGAAAACTGGCTGAAGTTCCCAAAGAATGCTAATCGCATTAAAAGTGTGAACTAAAGCGTCCTTTATCACGGCAGATCAATTTATTCACCAACATAAGTCATCCAGCCTCATGTTGATCTATATCTACCTTTTACGCATTAATCTTTCGGTGACTGTTTTAAATGTCATTGCTTTTTCGGTCCTTGTGCATACCGTGTCGTCCACTAGTGGCATAACCGACGCCTATACTATGCACGATGTTGTACCTGTGTTTTTGTGTGGATGTCTTGTCGGAGGAAACACAATACTGTACAAGTGCGTAATCGCTATTTTTATTTATTTATTTATACAATACTGCAGGCCTTGGCGTGGCCCAACCAGGAGCGGCATACAATGATAAAAAGAGATAATAACAATACCAGACGTAAATTAAGAGTGCGCAGAATACCAATCCAATCCATCAGCTGCGAGTACAAAGCACGGAAAAGAACACTTGCTCGTGTAATGAAAAAATTTCCAAAACAAATAAAGTAAAGAACATGTTTAAAAATGAATCAATACAATTAAGTGAAGTAAAAAAACAATAACGCAAAGATCAACTTCAGCAATCAATTCACAAGAGAGCAACATGTCAATAATTGAGATTGTCAAGGGAATCAATACTGGTTAGTAGCGACTGAGGTAAATTGTTCCAATCCGTAATAGTGCGTGGGAAAAAAGAATATTTAAAGACGTTAGTTCTGGCATTATAGGGAGTTAAAGAGTCAGCGGGGCGATGCCGTGTTCGGCGTGCAACCATTGGCGTTACATAAGGCTCTGGGGTGAGGGAAAGGAGGTTATTTTTAAGAAGAAAAATAAATTTTAACCGCTGGATTTTTCTTCTCATTTCCAGTTTTTGGATACCATGTTCTTTAATTAGTGCTGTCGGGGAATCAGTCATGCGGTACTTTGAGAAAATAAATCTGATTGTTTTACGCTGAAATATTTCTAGTGCATCAATGTTAGTTTTGGTGTAAGGGTCCCATACTATGCATGTATACTCAAGTTTTGGTCTTATTAGTGATGCCGGGTGTTTCAGCGAAAACTTTCAAAAATTTTACAATTCCAGTTCGTGAGCTGGTCTGCTCGAAGAGGCGGACATTACTTGCACAAAAAAGTGAAATGCATAATCGACTAATTAACAAAAATCACTAATGAGAATTTTAACTAACTACCTTATTATGGCCCATATTGCAATTTACAAATTCTAGCCGTGGAGTTCGCAAGGCGGATCCACTTAGAACGAACCCTCAGGATGGCAGCAGTTTCGAGATATTAATTCCCGAACTTTGCGGAGAAATTCATTGGCGTTCCAGTTAGGTTCTTAACAAAATGTCGTTTTATGCATTGAAACACGAATGTTCGCAACTGTCAATGCTATTTTGTAGGTTGGAGATCTTTGTCACGTGGTTGTTTACATTGATTTTTTCTCACAGCCCCAGCTTTGCGCGAAAACTGAACAGAAATAAACTATTGATTGATTGATTGATTGATTGATTGATTCATTCATTCACTCATTCGGCATCAGTCAAAGGACCCTTAAGTTTTATACTTTGTACATTGCAGATACTCATAGTTCGTCATTACAATAGTCCGAGCATACAGGGTATTCGCGTATGCCCACCCACTCGAGACACTTCGTGGTAATCGTTGGTGGTGGAGTGTTTATACATCATTAGCCTAAGCACGTCAAGATGTGTTCATAAGCGCCCGAAACACGCGTTCACGGCGCCAGTCAACGAGAACACGTCTCGACACTTCTATAGTCAAAGCAGAGTCTTTATATGTTGCATTTTTCTTCCTTCATCGTTAACATTTCACCCTCATTATTTGTGTAGATTGCATATTTACGCAGAAATAAACTGCGCCCTGTCGTACCAGCGACTGCACTCGAGGGGTTCGGTAAATATACGCCCTTGCAGGAAACACACACAAATCAAGGTCAACAAAATCAACGCCGCCTCGCAATTAAGCCACGTAACACTTTGTTGCTTCATCTCGCTTCAACGGCCACGTTAGCCAAACAAATTAACTCCGAACAAAGTAACTTTCAAGGTCCGCCACGGAGAATTGCATCACCTTTTCCGAGGTAGGGGGCGCTGATATCGCGCGCCTGACGCGATCAGCGCCCTCTATTTTTTTTTTTCTTTCAGGATAGGTAGGACATCAGGTAATATAATAACAAGAGCTTGGTGGCGCAACCCACCGCCCCTTTCCAGTGGGAACGCTTCTAGCATCCATCCATGCATCCACGCAACCTATATATATATATATATATACGCAACGTTAGTAACGCTCAGCGATCGCGGTTCGTCGTCTGTTTGTTTCTTAGCGTGAGTTGCGCGTAGCCGCTTTCGGCGCCATGTCGTCGCGTGCTTGTAACAACTGCTTGTATTAGTCTCGGTTGCCGTGGCGGTGTCAGCTGCTGCCTGCCAGCTAATCCGGCTTGAGCCCTCGCCGACGACGTGACTCCATTACGCAGCCGCTCGGACTCGTTAATCCAAAGGCATGAGCGACCGCGTTTTGTTTTTCTTGGAGCCGTATGGCGTGACCGTCTGCTTCTTCCGTTAGCCGTCTGCTACACCTCCCCCACGCAGACGGTGCTAGCCAACTCGGTCTGCTGCCGCGGGTTATAAAAAAACATAGTAGCAGATTTTTGCAAGAAATTCAGCAGACATGAGTAGTTTGTTTCTACAGTGGTAGTTTGTTAGTTCTACAATGTGCCTTCTGCGAAGAAGTAACAATGCATGGCGTACAGCGAATCTAGAACACCATAACTATTAAACTGATGCCTTCATCTAACCTTTGAGCCAGTTTTGGAAGGGCCTCAGCCCTCAGATGACATGTGGTATACCGGAAGTCTAATCGTACGCGCAGTAAAAAATTGACGCGCTTTACCAGTTATCTACTGTAATATACTATTTTACTACTACTACTACTACTACTACTACTACTACTACTACTACTACTACTACTACTATTTTTCTACTATTTTTATATTTCATATAAAAATAGTAGAAAAGGTATATTAAAAAAGTATTGACTATTTCGCCATCGCTTTTTCTGGAACACGCCAAAAATCAGTAGATTCTGAAGCTTTAGCACTGAATCACGGAAATTTATAAAAACATTGGTTGACTTATTGATAAATCTGTACCTATAGAAAAACGCTGCTCTGGCACCAAGGTAGCTCGTAATTGGACAGATCGCGTTGCTTTGTTCGTCTGCACTTGCGTCACCATTACGAAATTACGCGTTCTGACACTTTTGTTGGATAACATTATAAATTGTTATTACTGTCTGAAGCAATTTTTTTTTCAGGACCGTGAGGCCATAATGTTTTATAAAGCCAAATATGCTTACGCACTAACCGCTGCTACCAACTTCATTTGCACAGGAACAGTAAGATATAACTTAATATCTGCCAGAGACAATGAGCCCATAAAGCGTCGGGGAATTAGCTGTGGTTGAAATTGAAATGTAGAAAATAATAAAGAAAAGGGAAATGAAAGTGGTCGAAAGGGTAACTTGTCGCCGGCGGGAGCCGACACGCCACTCCGCATTACGCGTGCGTTTGTCGTACCAGTTGGCACGGCGATGGCCATCAACTCGTCCACTAACTTGCATATTTATTTTTACTGGATCTAGCCCTGGGAGTGTTAGCCAGCGCGATTCAGAGCCATGGTGGGCGGTCCGTCCATCATGGTCGCTATTTATTACCCTATTTATTACCCCTATTACCCTATTCTAAGTTTCCAAGAAATCATATAGTTTTTTTTAAACACAGCAAGGCAAAAGTGACCGCGTATATGCATATTTATTGCGAATGGTTGCATATATAGCGCAACATTTTCTTGAATATTATCAATTTTCAAAGCCACGAAACGTCTAACACTATAGTGCCATAGCTTTGCGTAGTAATACTTGCAGTTTTGAAACCATATTAAGCTAACGGTGTGTTGAACACTGCATGCACTGTAGTGTTTACCCTCACAAAGCTCAAACACCATTCCACATCTAAGAAAGTTAAAACAACTTCTCCACATATATTTGTGACCGTGGAGAGTGTATATTCGTATGAAGAAAACAGTAAATCGACAATTGACTAAAGATGAACCTCTACAGTAGATATTTAATTAGCAATTGATTTGATACCCACAACTGAAAACTATACCTCCAGCATATCAAAAACGCTGGTGTGGGCTCTGCATTGGGTTTCCAGCGCCTAAATCAGAATTCTGAGGCCTAAAATTCAGCGTATCAAAAATGATACGTTGGACTTTGTGGGGCTAAGCAAAGCGCGGTGGGAGATGGGCTGGCATGGAAATTTGTACATGCACACGCACGAACGTATTCGTCCACACGCTAACGCAGAAACTTTGCGCTGTGCAAAATACTTGAAAACCCGATCTCTCTCTCTCTCTCTTCTTTCTTTCTTAGGCCTTCTTTGTTTGCTTCGTTGATTCACTTTTACCGGTATCCCGTTCCGGTGGAGGCATGAAATAATAATAAAAAAATTCTGTCTCCGTGGGCGCAGGGAAGTCGACGAATACCCCGCACGCCTCGCGCCCGCTCACAAACATCTCATCAGGTTACCGATCAATAATTTATGCCGGCGCAAAGGGCCGGTCATGCGATATGATGGTGTCTAGATTTGGAGGCCATCCGGGCCCGGTCCGGGGAGATTTATATCTCTATAAATATATACTATATCACGCGGGGGCGTTCGGTTGCTAACAGCTTATGTATACTGTGCTTTCGCGTCCCAAAAACTGTACCTCGCTTAAGCCCCGCGACGTCTGTTTGCTGTTTGCGACAGCAGGCGATCCGGGTGCGTGCAGACGACGCGGGACTCTCGCTATAACTATACGCCATCGTCTGCTTCACGTCGGCTGTTTTTGCCGCAGCAGTCGAATTTGGTGCATGCGAAAGCAGCTTTCTGATACGTATATGCCCCTGCGAGCGGTGTTACAAGAAACGCCCAAATTTGCATTAAAAGAGACCACGTTGGTTCATCGCTCTATGTACACAGATATTATAGAACAGAGTTCCGTGAGGCGAGGTAATAAGGTGAGCTATATGCCGCCTGCATGTACACGAATTCACGTTTCCGATCGACACCATTGCTCGAAAACAAATTTCGTGCTTTCCTCAAATATTGCTGACGCGCATCCGGCCGCCTTCCTGATTGGTTGGAAGCTCTCGTCGTTCGCCAAGCTGTATAGCTGTATCGCGTTGCACAATTTTTGGTGGGACAACGTTCACAGCAAAAAAGATGAAAAAAAAAAAGAAACCGAATCCGTCTTTTTTTTTTTCTTTTTTTCCCCTGTATTTATTTGAGAGGGGTATGCGGAGGCAAGCAGCGCTGACGACGCAGATTACAAGGGTTGATGGATACGTTGCGTCGGTGAATCATCTCTTTCTCGTAGTTGCGAGAGTTGCCACGAAGTGTATAGTGTTTCAGATAACTATATGATATAACCTAACAAGCCTTCACGTATAGTTTGCCTCCTTGCGTTCAATTCTTGGCACTAACTGAGCCAAACGAAAAAAAAAAAAATATTGCGAGTTAGTTTCCTTCAAGAAACCGTGGAACTAAAGTCACTTCTTTCGCGCGCATTTTATTTTGGGCTTATGGTGCTACGATATCTCGTATCATATAACAGACGTCTAGTTGCAGGCGCTTTCAGTTTGACGACTCGCGCAGATCGCTTTCAGACACTGGCGTTTCTTATAGACTGATGGCCGTCGCCTGATCATCACGCAGTAAGTCTGATTAACAGACATCGCGTGATTGCACTCCATCTCACAGCTTCCCATTGGGTCACTCGTCGGCTCGTCTGCTCGCTGTACCAGCAAAGTAGGCTTCACCGATGCGCGGACTTCTGCTGCCTCCTCTTTGCTGTCTATACGTCATGAACTTAGACAGAACCGAAGATGGCGGCTGTCAGGTCAATGATGGCAAAGTTTACGCATAGGATTTGGAACGCACCGGAAATTTGCGCAGTTACGGGTAACTTTTACTGGCGTGAATAGCCCGAGGAACAACGCGAACACGCTGCATGACGAACGCTTTCGCAAGTTTTCTGCAGAAAATTGGTCCAAGTCTGCAACTACGGCTGGCAGTTTCGCGTCTTTGGTTCAGGGGGCGTTAGGTGTTTGCGCTGCGCTCGTGCTCTTGCACGTGTGGCATAGGAGACGCCGTAGAGGTGAACAAAAGTTTGCTCCTTGACTTCAGCACATCGCATTGCGAACTGTAGCGTTGTGTGTCGTTGTTTGCAGTGACAGTGGATCCACATTGTTGTATAATGTGGCAGAGCGTTTTATGTAGTTACGCTAAGTGTACACAGTTTGCATCGCTTTCACTGGGTCCGCCAATACAAGTAGTTCAGTAATGGCGTGAATACAGGCGAAGGCTTGTTTTTTCTATCCTTTAATTCTCCGTGAATACTAATGGGGTTTTCCTTTCCCGAAGACATCTTCGGGCCAAGGAAGCATGGGGATTATAAACATAATGACGATACGAAAGCTGAAAAGAGATACTTTAACCGCAATCGCTGTCAAAAGGTGCGGAAAAATTGGAGGACGCTTAAGCTTCGCCTTTAAGAGTAGAACGCGATAGCGTTATCGGGACCCGTTCGCATCGCATCGTTCGCATACGGCAAGTAGGCTTCATTCACTGTAACACTGAACGTGGGAAAGCCAGCTTACAAAGACCAAGCTTACACCGATTCCCATTAAAGTCGGCTTCACTGTTAAACTGAAATGCATTGCTGGAAAGACGTTTTTCCAGGGGCAATATAAGTGGTCCTATATTAAAATGTGAAGGCCCTAGCACCTTTCTTTATTTTTTTATTAATTTTTTGCTATGCTCCGACGCGCGCAGGTCTGGTAGAAATGCTGGAAAAGGGGTTTGTGTTTGAGTTTCCTCGTCGCAGAATTAGGTTTTGTCGTACATTCAAATTACAATCCGACGCCGATCGGTAAACAATCCAACGGCGAATCCGACGCCGAATGGTAAAGTCATACATTACCATTTTTTCTGACGAATTTCACTGTGAGAAATTCAATTTTTGTTCACCAAAACCTTGCACCACGTGGAGGGCCTGCGCGGTCGATGTGGTTGGATGATTTTATCCGCCACCCTCGATCACACGCCGGTTGCCGACGCCGGGTTTTCTGCGACACGGGGCCCTAAACGCTATCGCGTTGACATATACCTACGCGAGTCTTCTCCTCCTGCAAATGGGGCCACTTTCCCGGGAAAGCGAACGCACTGTGGCGCGCGTCAGATAAAACGCAATTCTGTCTCTGCCTACGCATTACCTTCAAATCGCTTCAGACCGCGCTCTTCACGATCACAATGAATGGACGATCCCTACACGCGAGCTTGACGCACTGATTGAGACAATGGCATCCGAAAGTTCTCTGACTGATAAGGGTGGTGACAAAAGGAGTTAGTATCAGCTCATATCTTCCGGACGCTTTTAATTCAGTGCCCGTGGGCGCGCCGAGTGCGAAAAAGAAGGGAAAAACAGTTGCCAATGGTATTACTGCATTGTTCGCTCGGATCTTACGATTGAATATCTCGTCGGCACGTGGAGATTTCGTTGCGATTACTACATCGAGTGCAATCGTCACGTGAGCTGCAAACGTTCTTTTTTTTTTCATTTCATTGGTGCTACTATATATCTTCGTACTGAGGCTGAGCAGTAAAACGATTTCATTTTTGCGAGTACTTTTTGCGAGTTTCCCACTTAAGCCCGTGGCCATAGTTCTGCACAAACGTTCGTTCATTCATTCATTCATTCATTCATTCATTCATCAATCATTCATTCATTCATTCATTCATTCATTCATTCATTCATTCATTTCGTATAGGAGTTCTTGCGGCGCACGCAGGCAGATTTTATTCGTGACAGCAAGTTCTATACTTGGTGATTGTTGAAGCCATCTGGTGTGTCATATGTGCCTCAGAGATGTGGGACAATTTTACTCGCGATAGCGAGTCACATTTAGCTTTTGCGTTGGTTCGTGTAACCTTGTCGGAATCATCCTGTGTATAAGATATCTAATCGCGTAAAAAGAGATTGATAATAAAAAAAATGAAAGGTGGCAAAAGACGCAAATGTGCACGCCGAAATCTCGGAGGCAGCAGCCATCGTTGGCAGTGTCCACGCTAGATGGCGAACTCAGAGGCTTCACCAAATGTATTTGCACCTTGCTAGTGCAAGTTCGTCAACCCTGTAGCTGAAGCATGGTTGATGGACAAGTGCGCGTTCAGTTATTATGCAGTACTAATGCACATGCTGGAACCTATGTGAAGTGAAGCTTTCGCGAAGCGGTTAATGAAATGTCATGAAACAGAATGCGATGCGTACAAGTGTCTCCATTGTCATCCTATACAAGGTGCAATATCGTGCCTTGTTTATGTGAATGCGCCGCACAGGCCAGAACTTTACTGTCATGCGATATTCGCGTTTATGCATTATACCGTTCACAAGATATGCCGAAGTGCAAGCATCAGTTCATGCGAATGCGCGCTGAGACGTCGACGCTGTGGCGTCGCGGACGATGTTCGATGTTTATCGAGGGAAGAATGATAAGAACAGATGTATGACGAGATAAGTACGACACGAAAGACTGTGATAAGGTGGACTGTTGTTCGCACCATTTCACTCCTGCGTCTTTGGCCTAATGGAAAATGGCACGTGCTACGTACGTGACATGATACAAGCACCGATCGTCTCAAAGAGCTATGTATACCATCCGGTTAACCTCATCTCATTTATCTCTCTCTCTCTCTCTCTACGATTGGCCGAGACACAGTCTTCAGATTCCCTCGCATAGTTACCTAGGGAAAACGACTCTTTTACGACTGTGTGTGTGTGTGTGTGTGTGGTGTGTGGTGTGTGTGTGTGTGTGTGGTGTGTGGTGTGTGTGTGCTCATTGCTGAAGTGCTCATTGGCTAAGAAGGGCGCCTGTCTCCTTCTGACGCATACTCCGGCCCAGCCAATCACAACTTCAGCAGCAGAATACAGACCTTGTAGTAGCAAGCCCTCACAGTTTTATGCGAAGGCCTTTACACCGCAGAAACAATGTGCACAAGGCGCGCAATATTTGCTAACTACATTTGTTTTCCAACAGTGCGCTTGACAGGAATCATCACGTGTGGGTGTGTGTGTGCGCGCGATAGTAGCGTTCGTGCGTGTAAACAAACGGACGATAACGGACGTGCGGGGTTACCGAGGAACGCCGCGGCGATAATATGCCGAAGCGCGCGGGAAACACGAGAATCTCGCGGACCCGCGGTCGCAGCCTTCACAATACACGCTGGCAGCGATAGGACAGCGACCGAAGAGGCGATAAGGCGCGAGCGTGCCTATTTTCGCATACGAGATGAGAATTGTCACTGTGCGACGCAAGGCACGACGCCACTTCACGGAGCGATGTCCTCGGCGAAAGGCCATTAGCGACATCCGAGGAGGGAGTGGCGCTGAACATATAGCGTGCGTCTCGTCACGCCTCCTCTGTGCTACGGCAGTCACGTGGTCGCGCGTTGTTGAACAGGAAGTCGTGCGGTACCTTCAATTTTTTTTTATATTGGAAAGTCCTTATATTGGAAGTACTTTAGACCGCATGCTCTGGGGATGCCCCTCGTGTCAGAGGGGCCCGCATCGATGCACTGCAGAGAAGTGGAGCTCTGCTCTTCGGAGCTCCGACCAGTCACGCCAATTTTGGGCTGTCCAGAGAGCCCACGATGCGGCGCTGGAGCTCGGTCTCCCCGTCCCGACGTGGGTGCGGGCAGCGGCTTCGTCGCCTCCCTGAGAGGGGGCAACGGAGCTTCTCGGGACCTTCATTAAAGTTCTTTGTCTGTCTGTCCATTGGAAAGACGTACATGAGTGCCTGGAAATATCGAGAATGCGCCCTGCTAGCTGCCTGGATAACACCAAGGCGCAGTTTTATCATCATCAGCTTATATTTATGTCCACTGCAGGACGAAGGCCTCTCCCTGCGATCTCCAGTTACCCCTGTCTTGCGCTAGCTGATTCCAACTTGCGCCTGCAAATTTCCTAACGTCCTCACTCCACCTAGTTTTCTGCCGTCCTCGACTGCGCTTCCCTTCTCTTGGTATCCATTCTGTAACTCTAATGGTCCACTAGTTATCCATCCTACGCATTACATGGCCTGCCCAGCTCCATTTTTTCCCTCTTAATGTCAACTACAATATCGGCTATCCGCGTTTGTTCTCTGATCCACACCGCTCTCTTCCTGTCTCTTAACGTTTGGCCTAACATTTTTCGTTCCATCGCTCTTTGTACGGTCCTTACCTTGGTCTGGAGCTTCTTTGTTAACCTCCAAGTTTCTGCCCCATATGTTAGCACCGGTAAAATGCAATGATTTAATATAAATACAATATAAATGCAATATAAATGCAATGCGCAGTTCTATATATGTACTATATTCAGATCACATCGTTGCAGTCAGTTGTGTGTTCGCCAAAGCGAGCTTTTCCACAACAAGATTCCTCGTGCGGTGAAGCCATCCCTTTGATGCTATTCGTTTCCCAGGCTAACGGCGTGTAGTTGGGCATGCATGCATGCATGTATGTATGTATGTATGTATGTATGTATGTATGTATGTATGTATGTATGTATGTATGTATGTATGTATGTATGTATGTATGTATGTATGTATGTATGTATGTATGTATGTATGTATGTATGTATGTATGTATGTATGTATGTATGTATGTATGTATGTATGTATGTATGTATGTATGTATGTATGTATGTATGTATGTATGTATGTATGTATGTATGTGTATGTATGTATGTATGTATGTATGTATGTATGTATGTATGTATGTATGTATGTATGTATGTATGTATGTATGTATGTAGTGTATGTATGTATGTGTGTATGTGTGTGTGTATGTGTGTGTATGTGTGTGTATGTGTGTGTGTGTGTGTGTGTGTGTGTGTGTGTGGTGTGTGTGTGTGTGTGTGTGTACGTGTGTGTGTACGTGTGTGTGTGTGTGTGTGTGTACGTGTGTGTGTACGTGTGTGTACGTGTGTGTGTACGTATGTGTGTGTGTACGTGTGTGTGTGCAGGCATGTATGTACGAATGAGAATGAATGAATGAATGAATGAATGAATGAATGAATGAATATGTAAAGGAAGTTTCCCATATGGTTTCATTGTCTGTATAAGTTCATATGATTGGAACTGTCACGACTTTTTGCTGATTTTACTGATTTAGATCAATAGCTGAATTCATTTCAATTAATGTTTAATATATTTTCAATTTTAACACACCAACTCAAAAATAGTTGCTTCCTCCTATGCTTTTCATTGCTCCACGGTCTCTTGGCTTCACGTGGTCGTGACTTCAAAATTGAGCCCCTCGATTGAGCCGCCTCATTCCCCTTACTCCACGTTCAAGGTAATTCGTTACAGTATATAATGTATTACCGACGTGCAACATCAATTGAACGTACCGCTCACGACTTCAGACAGTAACGAAACAACTGCGTCTGCATTTATTGCAGTGACGTCGCGTCTTTAACGCCACATCTGCCGGAGACATCAAATTGTAAGCTTTTCATTCGTCTTCCCACACAAGAACGCAGCAGCGCGTGTGAGTTAGCCCATTACGGATCACGGCGCTGAAAAATCGCCTACACGCAGTAAAACATTGCAATGCCGTTACCTTTTACGGCCTTGTGCTATACAACTTTATGAAACTCGCTGCGTACGGCTATTGTTAACCGCCCAGGAAGCGTTGACGTGAGCGCTATGTAAAGCGTTGCTTTATATATATATATATATATATATATATATATGTGTGTGTGTGTGTGTGTGTACTAACAACATTCTTAAGCATCGGTTGTGGAAGATATCACAATCACGTGTTGATTGAGCGCGGTTACTCGAAAAGGTGGACATTGTTTTCCAGAGAACTCGAAACGCGTCACTGACTAACTATAAATGTTCAATAATTATCGCTTTAAATATAGTATAGTAGACTAATTTATTTGCAGAATGGCAGTGAGGCTGCCCCGAGCTTTTGCTCTGTAACCTGCTATACTGCGCTCGGAAAAGGAAATTGTGGAACGAAAGAGAGGAATGAAAGATGATGGCGACAAATATATTGGTGGGATGTTGCTACATTCGTCAACGCACTGGCATGTCCAAAAGACTTGAGGGCAGTCCCGCATTACACAGAAATTGTCGCATATTCCCCGTACTGTTATTGTAGCATATCTCGGATGGGGGCCAATGAGCCAAAATAAAATCATCCGAGAATGTCCTGGCCTCGATGTTTGGAGGCTAAAGTCCGTCGCTGCTGTCTGCATGTTGGGCACCGTCAAAATATACGAAAATATGCGTTAGGGTCACTGACAGGTTATAAACGAACCAAAGACGAGAAGTTTTCATGCATAGAAATAACGTATAAATACTAAAATATACCTCGCAATCAGTGACGTCAGAGCGATGTACAAAGCGCCGAGTTTCCGACGCAAAAGTGAGAGGGAAAGTTCGGCTTTCGTAATTTTCTCCCGCAATAATCCAACCCTTTCCCGCAGAATTAATGAAAATAATATTTTGAAAGAACACTTTACCAGCCCTAGCTGATTTAGTGCAGCTCATTAGTGTTCCATCAGAAAGGAGCACTGCAACACTTTTTGAGCACCGTAAGAAAATGATCGCGATCTGTATAAAATGCCACCACGAAGATGCGAGCCAAATATTACAGCGTCGCACCCGTAGTAGGCATTTTTATTAAAGAAATGATGCCCTTGACGGCGTATAACTGTAGTAGTGAGAATATATAGGTGTTTTTTGTCGTTTCATTGGGTAACTCCACAGAGAAGAGAGCTGTTAGCTGGCACACCCGTAGCGTCTCAAAGGACTTAGTAGCCGAACGCACCCCACGAAGAGCTCGTGACCTTTGCATCGACGCCTTGATATCGGCGGTAAGAGTTCGATCAACGACTACGAGAAAAGGCCAAGGATGCGAAGAAAGCTATTATTCGCTCTAAAGAAGCAAGAGAAGAAGCACTAGGCAGGGTATTGCTATTGGTGCCCCGTCCCAACTTGAGGAAACGTTGTATTCAGGAATGGAGGAGTATGCACGTTGTGCCTTTTGTATGCATCTCTTCTTTTAATGCGAAAGCGTTAAATGTCTCGTGAGACAGAATAGCCGGCGTTGTCCACAACGAGTGGTACCAAAAAAGTTGTCGCAGTTTCACCTGAAAGGCGAAGCATCAATTGCGATAGCAAATTTGTAGAGAGCTATACGGAGTAATGATATTAGCTTTATCAGCTGTATAAACTTGGACATGCAGCAGCACCGGCAACACGCAGAACTGTTGTTGACGCCGTCGGCGTTATGCCCGCGTTCGCTCAAAATGCGTGCGGCGTTGGTGACTGTTGCCGGAGCCTCTGATATAAATAGGCACTTGGTGCCGCAGCTAAACGTCGCCTCCCTTCCCTCCCCCATGGCCTTTCGCGCGTAGGAAGTGAAGCGTTCGGCACGCGGCGATGATTTCTCCATTGGCGTCATACGGAACCTCACGTCGACGGCGACGACGACGGCGACGCCGACGGCACAAATCTGCTTTTGAGTGTCCATATAATTGCTATCGCAATAAAATCAATGTGACGTCATCAGCGTCTTGTGTGACGTCAGTAGTGATACATAAGATAGTAAATGGTATAACAACGTTAAGTAGTAGTAATCATGGGTAGATAATGTGAATTAACGTGAATTAGGGTGAGTTAGAGTGGAGTAAAGTTAATTAAAGTTAGAACAAGTTAGAGTAAGGTGACTTACGGTAGAGTAAAGTGAATTAAGGTGAATTAAAGTGGATTAAGGTAGATTAAAGTGGATTAAGGCTGGTACAAATTAGAGCAAGGTGGATTAAGGTGAATTAGCGTGGGTTAAGGGAGAGTTGTGAAGCACATGTGACAATGTATGACGTCACGTATCGTGGACGTACCCAATTATTAAGGAACTCGCAATGCTTTCGCATTCAAATCACGTAAGGACACTTAAGTGGCTGTCAATATTTTATTCTGTCCTTTTCAAAAAATTTACCTAGGAATACACGTTCACTGGAAGGCAATGCAGCTCACTTATTCTACTAGTGTGCTTTTCGGGTTTTTAGTTGATGTGACCGCCTATAATTTTTGTTCCTCATGTTTTTCGGAAAGGGTGCGCGCAAACGGATACATACGTCACTCTATTTTCTTCTTCCTTCAGTTTTTTTTTTCAATTTTTTTAACGTAATGACTAGGGTGCACAACTTGCGCCCACCCGATAGAAAGGGGGAAACCACATCATCATCACACCCTCATCATCATCGTCACCTGTAGCCAGATGATGAGTGGCGCCGTCTGGTAGTCGGGCTGGTCGGCGAACATGAGCCACCAGAACATGTAGGCGTGCTCGCGCACCTTGACGTAGCTCCACGCCTCGCGTATCTCGGCCAGGCATCCCGTCGGCCCCTGCGAGGGACCGCCGAAGGCCACTGCACCGGGAATAAACGGCAAGAGTGTAATAATGGTAATTATACACAGTCGGAACTCCGAATTTTATACGAAGTCGTCGCGGAGTGCATGTCAAACTTTCGCAATATCGGGAAGTTCGCAAAATCGAAAAAAGGCGAGAATGCCTTGGTTAAATCTAGTATAGTGGTAAGCCGAAAAACAGTTCCACATCAAGGAACATAGGAATAGTTCACGCTTTTTTATTTCTGGCCATGGACAGCACAATTGTACAAAAACAATGAAATGCTATTTGAGTTAATTTACGGAACAAAACAAAAAAAAGAAAGAAAGGAAAAAGAAAATTAAACAAAAAGGGCGATAACACCGTCACCGCGCGCCGTATTCTTGTCGTCGTCGCTTCTAGAATCGTATGCTGCAATACGCCAAACACTCTTTAGCATATGGTCTGTGGATGCAAAAACGAACCCACAGACAGCGCCCATCCAAGTACCAGCAGAAGACCAGTGGGAGGCCCAGCTGACAAGTCCAAGTCCTGAGGACCAGCTACGGCTGGTGGACAGGTCTAGGCTATCAGCACAGAGCCACGCGTCTACCTGGACTAGGGTGGCCGCCCACCTTCGGGCATCAACCAGCTTGGTCTCCGAAATAAAGTTTATTCACTCGCTCACTGCACACCAATAATGACAAGTGTTACAGTGTGTGGAAATTTTAATATTCTTTTTTGAACTTTCTCTGGGCCGCAAAAAGAAAACGAAAACAAAGGGCGTTCCCTTGCCCCCTTCCCCCATATTTCGGTTTTTTTCGCGGCCCTTACGTCTCTATAGTCTAAGCATATCAAAACGAAACTATGGGCTATTGCTTTAATTTCGCCGCGCTTTAACCAGGGGACGTGTTCTCGGACGATCGCTTTAGGCGATGCTATCCCTTTCGCGTGACGTATACAGCTCAACCAGCCAATCGGGTCATCCGATTTTGCTCAACCGATCAATAAGCGCGCCCTGAAAGCGACCATCCGAGAATGCGTCCGCGGCATGATGAAGCATCAAACTCAGCGTAGCATTTGAGATACATTGGCCAATACAGGATTAGACGACCAATGTAAGTCGCTTATGTTTCCTTGTGTATATATATATATATATATATATATATATATATATATATATATATACATACATACATACATACATATACATATACGGTTTGTCAGGAAGGGCGTTACGCAGCTCTCGTAGCTTGCGAGACCGATCCCTCTTGCAGGCTCTACCAAATCGCCCGAGGAAGTTGAGGGCGTCCATGACTTTGCTAGCTTTCTTCGCCTGATCGACGTTGGCGACCGTGTCGTCGTGATCTGAAACTTTTGGCTATGCGTCGGCAACAAGCTTCGCGATGTCCTGGTCGTCCAAATTAAGCGCGCGCGCAGTTTTTCTTGTGGCAGTATTAGCGCGGTTTTCCTTCTTTTTTTTTTTCTTCGTGGAGGCTTCGTAAAAGTCTGGAACGGGATGGCCAACTTTCTGTTGTATAGGATCGGATTTGTAGATACGTACGTTAAGCCCAATGGCAAACATTTGGGGGAATTTTTAACTGTTTCGTAAAATCGAGAAATTTGTATGATCGGGTTTCGCAAAATGTGGGTTCAAACGTACAGAGGGTGTCTGTCCACTTATGACGATATCCCCACGCGTGCACCCACCGCGCGATGACTCGTCAGAGATTTGGCATTCGTCGACCGCATTTAGACGGGATCGGAATTGAAAAAAAAAAGGGAAAAAAAAAGCTCTTGTTCCGTTTTTTGGTTGCGGTCGACAAAATGATTGGGCTTTATGAAAAGGAAACGGCGATATCAAAGAGTGTTTTCTTTTGCTAAACAGTATTTCGAGAAATCGCCTGTGGCAGATACAGCACAATTGTAATTTTTGTGACGATATTAATCGAAGAGGCGGACACTACTTCCACGGGAAATCAAAATGCGTAATCGACTAATGAGCAAGAAAGTCACTAATTAAGTTTTCCCCGTTAATTACGTTACAACGCATATTGCAATTTACGAATCTTATAACCGGTGAGTGCGTGAGGCGTATCCGCTTCGAACGTATTGCCAGAGTATTTATTTATTTATTTATTTATTTATTTATTTATTTATTTATTTATTTATTTAGATACCCTAAGGGCCCACAAGCGGCATTAAAAAAAAAAGGGGGGGGGGGGGCATAAAGCTGAAAGCAATTTTCACAAACGAAGGAGCATTGCAGGTGGTTAGTACAGCACTTCGGTACAGCACACAATGGCACCGGTTTCGAGATATTCGACGTCAATCTTTCGGTGAAAATGCACTGTTGTTCCACTTACTTTTTCAACGAAATGCCGTTGTATATACGTCGAAGCACAACAGCAGCTTGACCGCCAATGTATTTCGTGGGACACTTTGGGAATGAATTTCTCGAAACAGGTGTCAGCCTCCAGAATACTGGAATGGTACTATCTGGCACGGGGGATTTTTAAAAATCCTGTATAGTGTAACAACAACAACAACAACAACAACAACAACAACAACAACAACAACAACAACAACAACAACAACAACAACAACAACAACAACAACAACAACAACAACAACAACAACAACAACAACATCCGATGAGCTTATTTCTGAGATGTATCACCCGTTTTATGCCGCGGGGCATAAGAACGATTGCGCAGTCGTTCCACTATCGCGTCCTTCAGAGCTTAACTATTAGTTTGGGACGTTAAACCTTAGTACTAGTTAAGAGGAAGCTTTAGCTCGGGCCGAACTCCGATTCCGCCTATTCAAACACACGTAAATCGCAGAAACGCTTCTGAAAGATCACCTTTGGACCGATTTTAATGAAATTTGTTGCATTTGAGAGTGAAAGCTAAATTATAGTCATTGTAAGGAAGCGTAATTTTGATTTAGGACCTGCATTTTTTAAATAAACATTGCCACAAAATGCCAAGTGTGAAAAATAAAATAGAAGCACGAGGTTTACAAATTCATAGCCCCGCACCAAGAACAGATACCCCAGTTCTCTAAACTACATCCGTTAGAGTACGTAATTAAAGCGGCCAATTCTGATATTAATTTACAGCTTACGTGGATTTCTTATAACGTTTACAAGAGTACTGAAAAAGTCCTATTCACAAATTAGCAATATATTTCACAAGAGTGTATAGGCATATTTTCCCCCGCTTTAGACGTATTAATAAATGCAGTTTTCAGAATTGTGATATCACTTTTCATTGCTGAGCTAGAGAGTTGCAAACTTGATAGTTTCGGTTTTCTAAATATTGCAATTTTCATCAAACTTTATGAAAAAAAAAAAAATGGACGGTCTAAATAGAAAATCCGCTTCCCACAGTCACTATATTTTAACTTGTTCTTTTAAAGGCAACAAACCTTACCAAATTCAGTGTAGTGGTTGCCGGGGAACAAAAAAAAAAAAAGGACAACTAGAAAAAAAAAAACGATTTCTCCCTTTTCATGTATTTAGATAGGAGGCCCCGATCTTAGTAAGTCAAAGTTACCATGTATAACTGTATATACCAAGTATTTCAGCGAAAGAAATATTGTTCAGCATATAATTTTTTTTTCGGCGACGCATGGCACCGGCGGACGTGCGAAACTGCACGATAGTGGTTGATTAACTTTCTAACTAGCATTTCTAAGCAAATTTAATCGTCTACTCTGGAGCACACGTGGCCGGTGCTGAGTTGAAGACAGTCGGTGCTCGATAATATACATGCCCACTTATAATAGTAGGTATTACTTTTCCAGATTTCTGCTTATGCTTACCTGGTCTTTTACGTGATTATTTTTTTTTTCATTCGCTTTTATACTGGCATTTATACATGCTAAAAGTGAACTCTTGAAGAGTATATTGAGAGTTCAGAGTATATGACAAATCATTCGCTACTGAGAGCAAGGAACGTATCTTGCATTGCTGAGAATATGGTTTTCTTCAACTAAAAAAAAAAAAAAAAAGTCAAGTTTGCATCTTTCTAGTCGCAGTGCGTCCCGTGCACACGCAGCATTCCCGATAACATTGTTCCGAATTCATCCTTAAGCTTATCTCCAATGCACCCGTTTAACGGCTCTTCGAGTGATACAAATGCTTCTGAAACATGCGACCACTTATTCGTATTTTTAAAACAATTTTAAATACGTTAACTGATTTCATTATAACTTCCTTGGTAAGTGAAATTGATCGGTTTGGTCAGCCACTTGACTTACTTTCACCACGTTTTTTAATGAATACTTCGTTCGCGGTGTCACAAATCAAGGTACCTTGCGTCGTACTCCTTGGGAATGTTACTCTTCAGAGTGTTATTGTTATTGTCTGGACGCCTGGGCTTTAGTTCTGATTTACCATTGAACTAAGCGCGCCGTTCCGACCTGTTTAAGCTAGATGTTCAAAAGCCTACGTACTAAATGCGCCCGAACGATTAGGAAGTTCAATCATCATAATTTATAGTCGAAATAAAACCATAAATGCCGAAGAAGCGAAATCACGCCGGAAAACTAAGCGTGCATTGTTTTCATTTACAAACCAGAATGAGCGATGATCAACCTCCATTTTCCGTTGCGATTCCTGAGTACTGTGAGCGTTGTCTTGATGAGTAATTAGGTGGCCGAATGACTACATCTGCTACAAATTACGCTTCGAAGGTTACATACGCGCACGTAGAAAACGAAAGGCGTACTTACACAACGCGAAGAGTATGCTCGTGGCAGTGGTAGGGAGTATTGAACGCATCTTCACTCTCCGTGTACAGCCGTCGTGTTTGAGAGAGATGTGTGACTCGGGCGATAATATCCGAGCGCTTTATGAAATCGCGCCTAGGTCTGCTAGCCTACTGGCGCCTGCTGAACAGCGTTTATCTCGTCGCGCGACTATCATATGTACGCACAACTGTGGTGGTTACTGTTTCGCTTTTTGAACATCGCCCGCGCTGACTTCAAGCCTGTAGCTCCAGTATGTGGTGTTTTAAACATGGCGACCACGACGCATTGCTTATGACTACACTTCTGGAGCTTGCAATACGCAAAAGCATAGCCTCTGAGATTTGTTGTGTAAGTTTGTTTATTGCGCACAAAAGCATGGCCTCGGTGTGTAACTTCTGGTACCTTTAAGAAATTCTTCTAAAAGTGGAATGTTAACGTTACTTGTTGCTCTAGTTACCCGTGTAGTACTTGTTCATGAAGCGCAAAATTATTGTTTTTATAATTTTAATTAAAAAAAATATTGACGCGTTGTGCCGTATTTAGCTAGAGCAGCGGAGTATTTTACTTTCTGGCTTTGCGTTGGCTTGGGAGGTGTCGAAGCTAAGGAGCCTATCCAATCCGGGATTGATTCGGGGAGGTGGATTACGGAGCCTGGTGCCTTTCGTTCGACCTTTCAAGGGTAAGCAATTGTATTACATTTAGTTCGTGCTTCAAGAGTTTGTAATCAATCATTATAGCTTCCTCTACCAGTAAACAATTCGTTTAATTTGCTACCGAAGGCTCCCAGGAATTTCTGTGCCGGCGCTTGCCGGGTTAGGCTTCAGCAGTTTAGCAACGACAGCGTCGTTGCGGGGTCAAAAACTCTTTCAGCATTTCTTAACGTAGTGAGTTTACAATAAGGTAGCGTTGATTTCAACTCGGTTTGTACTTTCAATTCGAGCGTGAATTGTTATAGGAAGCAGCTTTAGGCTGCGTGCTTTTGTCGTGAGCGCATCTGTTCGTTTGCAGGACCTTCCCGAGGCCAGCATGTCTGCTGAGAAGTTCGAGCTGCGTACCGCTCCATTTGACCCGAGGTTCCCGAACACCAACCAGACGAGGTTCGTGCGATCTTAGTACGCGCTGGACGCTCTTTGTGCGCCGAGTGCTTTGACCGGGGTCCGAAAACGGACACTGGGTAACTACCGGCGGTTGCGTGGTGCACGTTTCAGCATCTCTGCTGAAACTAGCCTATCCTGTGCCAAGCTGTAGATAGTGGTTTCTTGCTTTCTCTTAGCGTGCACGAATGTGAAGCAAAAGCCAAGCGTGCTTTCATTCACGAAGCGGCAGCTACCAAGTGGTTTATTAACGGCATATTCGATTGGTACCACGAAGTGTAGCGTGAGGCAGTGGTTATAAATAAGCCGGATTATCACTACTAGACATTCTTATCCTCGAGGACTGTTTTGCACTTTCGTAAAGACAGCTAGAACGCTCTAAAAAGCGCAGTCGAGTAATCCATTAGTGTAATTGTGATACCACTTACAAGCGCCATAAGTGAAAATGGTCAAGTGAGAAAACTTACGGTTTATATCATGCCGTACAGCTTCCTCGTTGATCTTTTATTTTTGTTTCTATTAAGCGGTGTGGAAATAAAGAAAACGAATATAAACCAGCGAGTCTATTTAATGACCTTGCTCAACCTGTATGTAAGTGTGTGTGTGCATTGTGCAGGCTTAATTGTGGGCTTGCCGAAGCTTGGAAACTTGCCTAAGCCAACAGAGAGGTGCAAAAACGAATGCTTCATTAGGATTAGTTTCAACAGTATCAGAGAAACCTGTCATGGTCGCTTAGGGGCTTTTTGCATTACGCTGCTAAGCACGAGGTCGCAGGATGATATCCCGGCTGCCGTGGCCGAATTTCGATGGGGACGAAATGCAAGAACGCTCGTTTGCCATGCATTGGCGGCACGTTAAAGAACCCAACTAGTCAAAATTATTTCGGAGTCCCCCTCTGCGGCATACCTCGTATTCAGATAGTGGTTTTGGCACGTAATACACCAGAATTAATAAATACAGTATCGGAGACGGGCCGTTAAGAGCTTGGTAGTTATGAAAGTTACTGATGCAGCAGGTATGAGGCTCCCAGCAGCTTATACTTTGCGTGATAGAATTGCTTGTATGATAACATGTACGTCTCTCACTACTTGTTAAAGGTCATAGAAATCTTGGTCTGTGTATCTGGGCTTTACACAAACATGAAACCTAATTCAACTGGAATGGAAAACACAGTGCAAATAATGCAGATAAGGGGTCAGAGAAAAGGACAAGACACTAACAACCAAATTTATTGAAGCTACATATGGTTAATATACAGCAAAGTGAGTATCGTGTCGGTGTGGCAAGATGCAAGCTCGGTGAAAAAAAAAAGGAAAAGAAAAAAGAGATTGGAAAAGCACAGAAATCAAAATGCAAGTCATCTGTGTGTCTTTCACATACCACCATACTGCCTTTCCTGCATATTTATTCTGCATGGCTTTCAATAAACTTTGGTTGTTAGTGCTGTGCATGTCTAGACCTCTTCTTTATTATTTTTTGCACTGTTTTACAAACCAGCCATGCATACGTACCAACTTGCCCAACTTTCTCTGCCTTAGAACTTGCCTATTTGAAATTGTGAAGGCATTTTTTTTGTAACCACGCTCAAAAGGTTCCTCGAGTATTGCCATCAGATTACGCTTTCTTGCATGTAATTAGCTTTTTTTTTTATGGACAAGATTTTCAGATATTCAAAGCTTTGTTGTCGTGACGCTCTTGTGCCCCTGTTTGTGTGCATTCAGGAACTGCTGGCAGAACTACGTTGACTTCCACCGATGCGAGAAGGTGAAGGGCAAGGGCTATGAGCCGTGCCAGTATTTCCAGAGGGTCTACAAGGCTTTGTGCCCCAACGCCTGGGTGAGGCGCCGCTTGTTTCTCTTGGAGATAATGCGCACCAGTGACTCGCATAGGTCGCGCGACCAAGTTTTCTTTCTTTTTTTTTTTTTTTCGTAGGCATTCAAGAATAAAAATGTACAAAGCTCTGTTTGTACCGATAGTCTAAAAGCTACTAGCCAGTCCAATATTGACTATGTATACAGGTGATGTGTATAGGAGAAAAACAAGCCACATTTAGATGCAACACGTCTTCGCATGTAGACATAATGTAGCACTTGAACACCCACTAGAACAAATTCTGAGGGCCACGAGTTCATGGTTGTTGCATTTGAACGTGCTATACTTTGGAAACACAAAAAATTAGACGTTATCATGATCAAGAAAGTCAAGAAAACAAAAGAATAGTTGGTCAAAAAGTGAATGTTTTGGTTCTTTTGCTCGCTGCTCGATTTTTCAATCGTGCCATTGTAGTCGCAAACCTGCTGGACCAATCAGCGGCACAGGAAAAGGACATCTGTATGCGCTGATGCTTATTTTGCCTGCTGATGGTGAGCAGACATGAACAACAACAATCGCGAAACATTTTGGCATTGCGACGGACAGGCCGCGCTTGTTGGTTGCCGTGAGTCGCTTCTTGGTTACCAGTTGCAGTCAGTCGTGTGATTCCTGTCATTCGCTGGTGTAAATGTGCTTTTGTAGTGTGATAACCTTGACATGCACGGTCTAATGCCTCTACAATGAAATTACCTGTATAACGAACAAACAATTCTGACCCGGTTCTATTGGGTGGTGTGGTGCGCGCCCTTTACGAAGTAACCGGTATAACGAACGATTTCGGTGCCCCATGTACTTCGTTATTAAGGTGTTCGACTGTATTTCGGGCAGGCATAAGTAAGCCTCCTTCTAGAGGTCAATTTTCTACCATTAGGCGCCTATAAAGCCCTAGCTGCAATTGAGGAAAAATGCATGCTGCGGTAAAATGCTGCTGCGGCAGTGCGGCCACACTTACTGGCACGGCACCACTGCGGCAGTTATGTGACAGCATGAAAATCTTGCCTCCAGAGGTGGGACTCCCTGCACCAGTTGCGCAATTTTGATACAAATGCAAATTCCTGCGCCAAACTGTGCCCAACATAGAAAATTAACCGAAATTGTGCCATGCAGTGCCAGAACGGCTTTGGAATGTGTGCTCCAGTAGTGGCTGCGAACAGCGAGTGGATTTGTTCTCTGAAAGAGTGCAGCCGTTCACACCACGGGACAGCGCCTCCTGCACAGTTTCCCATAATTTTCACGCTAATAACACGACTTTTCGGCGCGTGCAGCCACTCCTGGCGGCTGTTGCTGTCGGAATGGCCTGGGCAGCTGTATTTAGAGTGTTCTAGAATATGGTTGAGTGGGCCGAGCGGCTCTAGCTAGCTCAGGCGCAAAACAAGTAGGCTGAGGGCGCTGCAAGCAAACTAGATATTAGGGAGGCATGCGCTGCAGTGCGCTTAGTGGGCGGGTGTCTGTCCCCAGGGTGCGTATAGCGTAAAACTATTCTGTTCTGCATTTATCTCCATATGGGCGAGGCCTGAGCCATTTTGACCTATCATGAAGGGCTGATGGTGGATTTGGAATAAAAAGTTGCAGTTTTGCCGAAAATGTGAAGCATCGATTGCGATAGCGAATTAGTAGACAGCTATACGAAGTAAGGATAATAGTTCTGTCAGCAGTATAAACTTGTAAACATTTGCTAACTAACTGAACAAACATGGTGTCACGCGCGCACAAGCAAACATGAACACATCTCACTCTTTGACCGCGTAAACTCGCTGTCAGAATGCTGGAGTGAGGAAGCGCTGCAGCAGCAGCGAGGGATTTGATCTTCATGCTGCCTCTCGCTTCAACAAGAACTAAGCGGCGAAAACAGTGCGCATGGAGCTATCAGCACTCGCACTCTGTCGCCATTGCAGATTGCTTTCAAGATAGGGCCTACACGGCTGTGTCATATGCATCAGCTTCGGAGTCTAACGTCCCCCCCCCTCCTCCAGGTGCCTTGCGCGCAATGGGAGACGTCATGCCTCCTCCTCCTTTTCCTCTCTTGCGTGTGCAAGATTAAGCCGTCATGGTCGGCTCACCCTCGCACACTTTCACTCACACATTCAACATACGGCGCACTGCGACAATGTTATCGCCCCTGGACATTATACGGAACACTACGGCGACGCTGATAGCAGAAATGCGCCTTGAGTGTCCATATGTTTGCTGTCGCAATAAAAGCAGATTGGAATAGTTTTACGTTATACCATACCAGTCCAGCGTTGACTGCGGCTCTCTAGGTCTGCGGTGAGAACTAGTGACCCAGAAATTGTTACAGCATTGATTGGACTGCCGCCCTATTTGAGAACATTTTTCGCTATCATGAGTGTCGGCGCAGTGGGATCATAGTGCCACCGATGCTTTTGGCTTTACAGGAAAGCATGTGCTGTGCTTGTGCTCTACCCACTCTTCCATATTCCTAGTACACTATAGCTACAAAGTGCGCTTCTATTAGGCGCTTCGTGTTGTTTATTCTGTGTTTCGTCGTGGTTTCGCAGCACGCTGCCATATTCCATTATTCCACCAAAACTCAGGTTGGCCTGCTCCATACTGCTTCAAAATGAAATTTTATCTCCGCCAAAACGCAATTTTACTTGCTTCAAATATTGCACCAAAATTGCTTTGGGCAGTCCCACCCCTGTGCCTCCTCTTTTACTCTGCTTGTAGTGGTGAGATGTGCACTTTTTCCTTCACTTGCTGACAGATTGGCGCTGTGTTTACGTTGTTCGGCCTTAGTTCCTGATGCGAGTCGTGCCAGATGTCATTGCCACTGTGATCATAATCATGCTGGTGTGCTCCCAAAACCTTTCCATCGGGACGTTTCGGTTTAGGCTCGTCATTTTAAAGACAATCTCAGACTTCAACAACGAACACATGCGTTAATGAGAGCTGACACAAGCAGATGATAGTGTGAAAGGAGTTTTCCGGCTGACAACCGACGTGAGCGTGATTCGAGCGGTTGGGCGGGTCTGCATGTATGAGTTTCCCATGCGCACTTCACTGAAAGGGCCACTGTCATTGGCTTCCTTCGTCTGTGGCACACGGCAAGCCAAGAAAAAATCGGTCAAGGAGCGATTCCTCCTGGGCACGAAAAAGCTGCCACGCTGCAGCTTCGCGGCATGCAGTTTGCCGCTGGTGGTGCACCGTGCATGTTTTTTCCTCTATTGTTGTCGGGGTTTATGAGAGCATTATACTTTCTGATTAACTGTTTCTTTATATGCCCTATTACTTCACGTTTGAGCTGCATTATGTCCCTTCTTTCTCCTCTGTTTTGTATTATTTTCTTGCACTTCGTGTACTCGACCTCTTTCCAGTTCATAGACAATTCTGTTAAGCTTTGTCATGTGCAGTTGCCCTGTCGCTGCTGTTGTGCTATATTTTCTAAATTGATACCCTGTAAAGGAGGTTACTGACACAAAAATTACCTATCCCGCTAGTTTTGCTTTACCAGGTAGCAGTGACCTCGTAACGACAGAGTTGTGGCAGAACTCCTTGAGATGTGCACCAAATGGAGCACAGCTTCCTGGCATAGGGTTTGCTTACAAGTTATCTCTGTCCATCACAAAAATTGGAGGTGGTGGTCACAGACTGCTGATGCATGCGTAGGTCTTCCAGGTCCAGTGATCACAAGCCGCACACTGACCATGTCTCGTCGAAAACTGGACACGCGGTGCATAAAGGCGTGTACACACTAGCAGAAAACGCAGCTGTGGCAGGGCGATCACACCAACCGGCGGCGTGCCGCTGCGGCAGTTACGTGACAGCATAGACTCCTCCCCTTTTGAATTATTCGTCAGCTCCGCCCGGGAGCTGACACGTGCAAACGATAGTACGAAACGAGCGGTCGGGCGGGTCCGCATGAAACCAGTTTCCCTGCACGGAAGAGGCTGCTCTCATTGGTCTCCTTCATCTGCAGCACGCGGAAAACTGCAAAAAATCGGTCTAGGAGCGATCCCTCCCGTGGCAAGAAAAACCTGCTTCGCGGCTGCTTGTGCGGTGCGTGTCTTGCCCGGCATTGGTGCGCCATGCGCGTTTTGCCACTAGTGTGTACACGCCTTAAACCACTGTGTCCTTTTTCACATTGCGCTTCTCCTCATTCTAACTTGGATAATACGCTTGGTGCCCTGTTATTGTCCTCTGAACTCGTGGCTCGTACCTACTATGGGGATTGGCTGTCGCTTTTTAGAATCAGCAGCGCCCTTTGACCTTTCATATTCCCTCCCCTATTATCCCAACATCTAAAGCTTTCGACAAGGCGATCACAATGCGATTTTGACTACTGCACCAACCCACGCATCAATGATACCACATGACCCCATACCCCTAAATTTTCATGACCTACACAGGTGACTCGTAGACAAGCCCAATGCTAACAATTTGGCACCCTTTTTGAATTCGTCACATTGAAAGATGTTATAATTCGTGGTTTGTAGCACAATCGAGGAATTGAGGTGTCATACCGTGATTACAGAGCTGGCAGCTGTCTTAAGTTGCAACAAAAGAGTAGGACAAAAATTTTGTGTCAGTTCTCCCTTAATCTTTACGATTACATTGCTCCTTCGGTTGCACTACATGCTTTCCGTATTTGCATTTTCTGGAAGGGGTGCCTTTCAGTTACGAGCTCTGGGACCTCCTTCTGTATATTCATGTGTGTCTTACAAATCAGATAAACTGAAATAGTCTGAAAAAAAAGATCGCTGGATTCCACACATTAATAGATAAGCGCAGCTTTCGTTGATGCTTACTGAAATGTCTTCGCTTCTGTGTAGCTCGATTTTGTAGTTCCAGCTTCACACTGCCATCCCATTTTGTCCCCTTCACTACTTTCTCCATCTGTTGCGACTTCTTCCATCTCCTGTTGATGAGTTCGTCACTTGCCCCTTGTTCTGCTTGTCTATTTGGGCACCTGCCGAATGGCATATACCCATTCAGGCAAAGAAAGCTTTGCTTTAATTACTGGCAGGCTATTAACAAGAATGCGGTGAGGAGGGGCCAAAGCAAGAGAAACGTAGCCGATGATAGCAGAGGATTAGATGGCATAATGAGGTTAGAAAATTTGCAGGCATAAGAGTGAAATTGGCTGACGCAAGACAGGAGTGAGGACAGATAGCTGGGAGAGGCCTTCGTCATGCAGTGGACATAGAATGGTGAACCGTGGGCTGTGTTGCAATACTTGTCGTAGGTGGCTGAAAAGACGGCTTAGCAGGCAGCGGCCTTCTTAAGTTTAGTCCCAGTTCTGATGAGGCCAGCAAAAGAGATAGCTTCGCAAAGACAGCATCAAAGTAAAAAACGATGCAGGCTACTTAGCAATCCAAACAAGGTGGCAGCTGAACAGAAGGCTTGGAAACTCGATAGGAAAGTCATCTGCTCACAGGAAAATGTAGTCATGCTTTCTTATGTTCTCAATGTAAGCGACATAGTGTTTTTCGTAGGTTCGTACATGTAAAGTATCAAAATAAGCAATAATGTGTGCTTTTTTTAACCTTTTTCTTGCCGATGCGAGGTGCCGTCTTGTCACAGAGGCGCTTTCCTGGCGGTTCCAGATATGTTACATATCTGGGCTCGAAGCTGTCAATGTAGGCTTTCTACAAGGCTGTTCAGAATGGAAACACACCCTATCTGCGAAATGGGGCTTGAGGACTGGGCTGGTTCGTATAGGTCTACAGTCGACTCGCAGCTATTCAAGCTGATTTGTTTTTGTTTATTCATTCAAAGTTCCACACAGGCTCCAGTGAACTGCTCTGGTGGCTGAAGCAACTATGGCCTTGTGCTGCTATGCACAAGAATTAAACCTAAAATGAGCTCGATTATGAAAGTGTTTGGAAAAATGGAAACTCCTGCTACAGTTTAGCAAACAGTGTGAATGGGTCTCACTTGCTGCTTTTCATTTCCCTATTTTTAGTGCCAATGTTTGTTTATACGTGGGCAAGTACGGTTTTTATCTGCTTTCAGCACTTAAATATAACAGGTTTCTTTTTATGCGCAACACTTTCTTTATAAAGAAACTGTCATAGCTAGGCCACTGTCGTTTTTGCACATAGGCCACGTGCAGCATTACCAGCAAGAAAAAATTATTTTGCTAATTAACAAAAATGTGATAAGCTATTCGATTATTAAAGGGATCCAGATACGATTTGGACAATTGTGTACAAACATACTGTGTTGGTAGGGTATGTCTCTCTGATCATTAGAGACATTTAAGCACTTTGCGTAAGGCATGTAATTTATTATGAGGTTTTAAAAACGTGAATCGCTACCAATCACAGCGGGCGCCGCTCCCCTGAGTTTTCAGCTGCCCCTTCCCGCACAACAATGCGTGGGCGAGTGATGTCATTCGGGTGCGCGATCTGATTGGCTACCCATGCAATGTCATAGGCACTGTTGGAAACATGTCACTTCGTTAAGCCTAATTTTTAATACCATACATATGTATAGTCGTTTGCATAACCTTAAAAATACAGAGATGCAATAAACGTAGACACTTTTTTTTTTAACCAGCGGTCCACTTCCGCCTGAGGAATAGTCGTGGCGATATCTTTTCTGGTAGCACCATTATGAATTGTAGTAACGATGTACTACACTCGTATTGCACTTCAGGTAGGTGCAGTGCAGCGACTGCACTCTGCAGAAAATGTGAGCGTTGCACGTCAATGTCATTACCAACCTCCTTGGTCAACACAGCAATCTCGTGCATTTTTTAAAAGAAAGGTGCTTTTACAGCAACCGCAGGTTATGCGTTTGTCAGAACGCAATGTTTGTGTATAAATTGCCTAAAATTGTAGCAGAAGTATATCCTAACAAGCAAAGATTCTCAAGAAGTGCTGCAAAGGCAATTGAACATGCCTTACAATGTGAGAAAATGTCTGTTGGAGAGCCACCATGTTGAATTTTACTTTAGTGTTGTGGTACCGTCCCTGCCTTTCAGTCAGAAAGTGAGGGTTTCATTCCCACTGTCGTACTTTCTTTTTGTTACTTGTTTTTTGCTTTTTATTCTCAAGTAAAGCAAACGTAAGTAGCCACTTTCATCACATTTACTAGTTAGCAGCAGCTCTAACTTGTCTGCGGCAGCACTTGAATTTACCGCTAACGGCTACAAAGAAATCTTGCGAGCGTAACAGAAAGACAACCGTAAACATACGTGTTAGGTATTTACATGTTATCAAGCTATTATCAACCCTAAGTAATACTGAAAACGGCTAATTTGTAGTTTGTACATTGCATACAGAGGCATCCGTCTTTTTCACTGCGTGTGAGCCAGCGAACATTGCGTGTCGTACCGCCGCGTCTCCATTTACCATGCGAAGGTCGTCTTCATTTGTTCCATGTAGCCCAGGCTTAACTAGAAAAACTGCGTAGGAAAGAGACATCGGAACATGCTCGGTTTAAATCAACCAGAAGTTGACGACCATGGCGTCACCACATGAAGGAGGCAGGACATAGTGATGGCTGTCCGGTGTCAACTTCGGTGTCAACTTTTACAAGTTGACGAGGGGACGCCGCGGCTTGAGAGGCTGGTGATGTTTAACCACTCGCACCTGTTTTATTATAGCGCGCTGACAGGAAATTCTTGTCAGAAAGAATTCCTTGAGAGATACCCTTTGTGTCTAGGTGTACAACAAAAAAACATTTCAGGGACCCTATATCTTTTGGGCATCTCTTTAATTGCAGAATTGAAGGTAAGGAGTAGTGAAGTGATATCTGCTTAGCAAGGATTCACAAGACTAGCATAACTTTTGACATACCAATCCTCAAAATAAGCTAAAAAATGCTTACGCATACCAGTTAAAATCACCGTGAACTGTTAAAGGCACACTTTGGGGAAACTGTTAACTGGAATGCCAATGTATTTCGTTGCACATTTTAATGTCACGTATCTTGAAAGTGGTGCTAGTCTTGGGATTGCTGCTTAGCAGGCATGAGTTCACTACTGCTCTTCAATTTCACAATTATGTGTGCCCTAAAGTGAACGATTTCGCTGCTAATGTCCACCATAGCCATATAGTCACATGTGCAAAAACGGCAGGGGCCTTGCTGTAACAGTTTGTTTTCGAAGAATGTATTCCGCACATAAACACCTGGTATATACTGTCACCCACTGTGGCTGAAATCGCTTCCTTGCCTCTCTTGTTGCAGATCGAGAAGTGGGATGACCAGATAGCAAATGACTGCTTTGCCGGCAAGATTTGAAGTGGTACTTCGGAACTACAGCATCGTCGTGATGTAGGGTCTAAGTTTCAAGAATACAGTTCAGGTGGACCATCTGTGTACGAGTGCCTTTACTTTGTGCTTTCAAAAAGCTCATGTTTCCTCTTTGCACCTAATTTATTGCAGTTCTAGACACGGTGACAGAACCTGGCAACTGAACGTCCTTCGGCCAGAAGCAAAGTGCAGCCTGTGATTCGTTGATGTGAAATACGACTAAACATTTTGGTATTTAAGCTGCAGGTTGTCACAAAATATGGACAATGTTTAAGAGAAGTGGTTGCAAATGGCAGTGGCAGAGATCAGTTGGGAATACTTTTATGGTTTGGCAAAAATACTTGATCTGATAAATTTCAAATGCAGTAGACATTCATTAATTCGACTCCGGCTCATTCGTACTTTTCAGTTGATTTGATCGCAAGTCAAAGTCTCGTCTGGCGCCTGTACATATTTGTGGGCCAGAACTATTGTTATTTTGATCCTAAAATTGGCCTTTGCCAAATAATATGGTCTTTATTGGTTGGTGTGTAGGAAGCTGACCATAGCAGGGTTATCCCACTTATGAGCGTAATGCCTGTAGCATCCATCTTTGCTGTGCTAGGGGCAGCAAATGTATTGAAGGCTGCTGTACGTCCCGCTGAAAATGTCGATTTTTGGCTTGCCCTTCGTAGATTTTCAAGTGAACATTGTAGCTCACAGTGATGGTTACCGTATTTACCCTATTCAGTAGGTGTCCTTCTTTCATAGAATATGGGTTTGAAAATTGCTTGCACAATGTGACCAGATACAAAATTGAAATTGTGTTTGCAGCATTTGAAAAAGCCTTCTGTAATCATTCACGTTGTGATCCCAAGACGGTGACAAAACAAGTTATCACATACGATGGTGACAGCGAAGTGTCGCTTTCAGTCTTTGATTACGAAAGCTTATTTGAAATATGGTACTTTACAGGCCAAGTTGTCAGGCACAAAGTCGGGTTAAGCATTTGTGGCATTTTGGACAATTGCATGCGTCGCAGGACAGAAGTGAAGTGGTTATTCTAGGCATTGTTCATCACCTCGTTTATGATTGTTGCAGAGTTGGATAAGTGCAGAATATCAAATACGCTACGGAAGTTGCAGTGTTCAACTTGTTGTCCACAGACGGTGCTAAAGGGCCGTCCAATTGAATTACACTTTAGTAAGCCTAAATAAATCTTCATTCTGTGAATGTAAACTTTGCTGTATATAATATTTTTACGATTACCAGAATTGAAGGCGTGCTTAATTTTTTAAAATAAATTCAGGTGCATGGTAAATTTGCATTAAATGTTCTGGTGCATCGAAACTAAGTGGAAACAAGAAGGGACAGAAACAGTGCAAACTTGCAACTGAATTTATTGCACAAAAATGCCCATGTTTTATACAAACAGCATTGACATGCGCACAACCAACCATCAAGTGCACTACACGTGTAAAAAAAAGAAAAAAAAAAACATGATCTCTGTGCATACCAACAAGACATGCCATCAAGACCAAAAATTTGTACCTTGTTTAG
The DNA here is from genome assembly GCF_013339745.2 of Dermacentor silvarum. NCBI lineage: Eukaryota > Metazoa > Arthropoda > Arachnida > Ixodida > Ixodidae > Dermacentor > Dermacentor silvarum. The sequence continues at coordinate 20,841,044 of NC_051158.1, read as the reverse complement.
CAGCTTTAATGTCATCTGTATATTATTTTTATACTTTAACCCATAAAAGCTGGGTGTGTGTTAGATAGATGGGGGCAGTTACAGAATCTAGTAGATGTCATATTTACTTCATTTTAATGTGCACCGCAATTTTCTTTAAAAAATTCAAGTGTGATGCACTTGGTTTTTGTGTTAGAGAGAACTACCAGTTTGTTTTCACTTGGATAAGCATTTATTGCATCCAACAGACGGTGTTCGAGCAACAGTTGTTGCTGTCGGAGGCCTTTAATGATGACAAACTTCCGGCTCTAGAATCCAGGAGCATCCAGCACCCTTAGTACGGCACGGCACTCCCTTTAAGATTAAGGCGTGGGATTTGGACACCATTTATGGCAATTTTGGTTTCGTACTCGATTCCCATGCACGTGTCATTTTTGATGGACATTTTCCAGCTGGTCAAGTAAATACAGCGCTGCTTAATGAATTAATGGTGGTAGGGTGTGTTTGTGCTTCTTTAATCGATCAATTTCATCAATCCCGTCAAGATCCAGTAAAGGGAGGTTGATTGCATTTACAATATTGTGCCATCGTGATGAAATAAGCATATTTGGGTGGCACTATATATAAATTTGTGCACCAGTAGCCTACTAATATGCATATTGCACATTATGTGAACTGCCCAACTCCACTTCTTTCCACTTTCTCACACAACTAGAATATCAGCTGTTTAGTCCGTACTAATGTTGCACCTATAATCTTTCATTCCATTGAGCCATCCTATTAGCATAACAAGAAATGTGAAAATGGCAGCGTGTATTAGGAACTACGGGAATCCAATGTCTTCGATTGGCTTCCCGGTAGTACAAGCCGGGTGGACCTTGTAATACTTAGAGCTGATATCTAGTGGAGTTCTTTGTCATGCATTGCTTTGCAAGGGAAGGGAATCGTAGTTAAGGATGGCAGAGCACTAGGTGGAGCTCAGAGATTAAGAAATTTGCTGGCAAATGTTCTGCAGCATGCCTCGCATGCATGTATAGCTAGCATAGCTCATGATCATCTAGTCGGGAGGGGGTGGTGTCTCGAAATGCACAATTATTGTCAGTTGTCAGGCTGCTTACAGTGTACGTAGGTAGTTATACAGAGGCTACATGCATTTGAGGGCTGCGGTAGGTAGGGTTATTGAGGCTTGACAAGTTTGGCATAGCGTAAAATATTTGTGAGGACTGTCTGAGCTGCAACATGAGTTAATCAAAGCCTGCACATTGCCATGCGGTAATTACAGATGGTGCACAAGCAAGGACTCTTGCAGTAAGAGGGAATCGAAAAAAAAAAAAAACTTTTATGGACAAACTTGTGCCCCATAAAGGGAAGTGACACATCAGTGACAAAAGAAGCAAGCAGCATCAGCAGCTGTCAAATAACAGCTGATCAATCCATGCTACTTTTTGTGCCTTGTACATTCCGGAGTAGTTGGTAGCACTTGCTCTGGTTTGAGAATGTATTGCAGTGTTCATGGCATGCATACGATAACATCCATTACTTACGACATGCTACTAATGACAACGTTCGAAAGGTTTTTTTTTACACCACGCACATCTTGCACAAACGCATTAGCACAACGGTAATAATCTGGTAATGAGTGGCCCAAGGTTTCAAAACAAGGCAGGAATGGCAATGTGACCCACAGGCCGCATGTTTAGATACAAGTTCTAGGCTGTAGGATGCAAAAACATCAAGAGGAATGCACATTTGTGGATGAATCTATTCGTAGTCTTTTCTCCGTCCGACAACGCGAGAATGTGCAGCAGGTGCTTGGTGCAGGCAGTTTAATTTGGCTGCTGCACTGAGATGGCATGTGCCGGGTAGCTTTTGCAGTCCAGATGGGTGTGAATGCGAGCGGTTCACGGGTGTCGGATGGGCTGTTCGTTACCCGGCACAGGACACTCGGGTGGTGAAGACATGCAACCCCTTGACATACGCAGCTCGCTTGGAAAAGGGCGCACCATCATGTATCGGCTGCGGCTGATGGTTTGGCAGCATCACGAATATTGTCCTCACTTGGGAGGCTCCTTTGGATCAGTGGAACCGCTGCTGCCGACAGACGACGAACTGCCACTAGAAGCAGACGATCTGTGCCGGTACCTGTGGCATTTTATGAAATATTGGGAGTACAGACAAAGAAAGCCAAATGTAAATGACTTGACCGTGTCTGCACCTCCTACGGCAAATTGTGCGTAAAACCAATTGCAGTTAAAATACATCTCGCGATGCACAGAATAGAGCATACATAATGAATCGCAGTAATCAAGAATAAATTGTCTTTAATATTAAAGCTACTGTGCGAGTACAAACTGCTACAAGCATTCTGCTCATCATAAGGCTAAAATGCCACATAGCGACAAGACGGCAACAAAAAGGAGAAGATAACGGCATAGGAGCAAAGATGCATGCACAGTCATCGGCAGGCGGCAGCAGTAGGGCCTGTATATGTGAATCTCTAAATGTAGCATAACTGCGAGTCGGCCTAGTTGGAACAGATTCATAAAAAAAAGACTTTTTGCGCACAAACAAACAAGGACGAAGAAAAGTGCTTGTTCTTATGTTGTTTATTTAAAAATGTCCCTAATTGTTACTGTGTTATGGGCAATGGCGTGAACAGGGGAGCCGTGATATCGGAGTCGTTTTGTTGCGACTGGTCGGCAACCTGCTTCAATTTTTTATACTCTACATAGTATGCAACACTAAAATGCTGTACTCCATTTCATGCTTAGCGTGCGAATGCTGTGGAAGCTATGCAGGAAGTTCGGTAATCAAAATGGGTTAACTCCGCGCGTCTCTTGTGGTTCAGTTTCGTGGTCGCACATGCTCACACAGCGCCGACGTGCGCATGAGGCGCCGCGAGGGGCTGCAAACGAAAAACCCGTACAGGAAAACATCAAAACACACCTGATCTAATAAAGCGTAATAACAGCCGTAGAACAGAGTTATCCATACGTAGGGTATAAGCATTTTTCATTCGGTACTGAGCCTAAGAGCAATTTCATGCGATTGCTGGTAAAAACGCCGAACTATTTCATGGCGCGAATGCGGCTACTGCAAGAATTCTTGCTAGCCTCCACAGCGTTGCACGCTATGTATAAAACCGAGTAGAGAGCAAGGAGTTTTTATGGAGAATATATTCCGCAGAATCCATCTCACGGTGACTGTGGGCGGTGACTGTGTTCCAGTTACTTTCGTGCTTCAATGCATAGAACAGCGTGTTCTTCAAAAAGGTAACTGGAACGCCAATGCATTTCGTCGGACACTTTGAAAATTAATATCTCGAAACTGGGCTCAGTCCTGAAATTCGTTCCAAGTGGATACGCCTTGGAAACTTGCTGGCTATAATTCGTAGATTGAAATATGTGCTGTAATTCATTCAAAAGTTAATTAGTATAATTATGTTAAGTATTAAATTAGGCACTTGGATTTCTCGCGGAAGTAATGGCCGCCATCGAGTAGTTTACATCAAGGACTAGAATTGTGCTATCAGCCACAGGCAATTTTTTAAAATTTGGTGCAGCTAAAATAATACACCCTTTATAGCTACGCATGTGTGCAGTGAGGTCATCGACGCCCACGCAATGCAGTGGCTCAGTCCTGAGAATTCGTTCCAAGTGGATACGCCTTGGAAACTCACCGGCTATAATTCGTAGATGAAATATGTGCTGTAATTCATTAAAAAGTTAACTAGAATAAATATGTTAAGCATTCAATTAGGCACCTGGATTTTTCGCGGCAATGATGGCCGCCTCATCGAGTAGTTTAGATCAAGGATTAGAATTGTGCTATATGCCACAGCCAAAAAAAAAAAAAAAATTGGTGCACCTAAAATAAAACACCCTCAGGTATATGCTGAGCCTACCAGCCGTAAGTATGAAACGGAGTGTAGCATCAAGCATAGCTACCAGAAAGAGCCGGAGCAGAAAGAATGCTTTTGAATGCCGAGCAGCAACATACCCGACTGCCTCGCTTGTAACGGTCCGGGTGGTGCCGGTAAACCGGAGCTGGCTTTGCCGCTGCGGCGCCGCCCGGTTCTGCTTGCGGGCGGCGGCGCGCTCGAACGCCGCAGGCTCCAGAAGGGCGGGACCCTGGTGCTCGGCGCTTGTCAGCTGCGGGCGCAAAACGCATTCTTGAGGTTGGCGCATCATGCGTCTATTAAAACTCGATGACTGCTGCTTACAAGTGCAGAGCACCCAACAAAGCACAACAGTAGACTAGAAGGGGGGGAGGGGGGATATCCGAGCTGTATTTTAGTAAATTAGTCCCCCTCCCCCCACTAAAAAAAGTGGCGATCTAACGGTAAATGGCGAGAGAAATGCGTTGGCATTATTACGCCGCACCTCTCTCAGGTCCCGGATCCATTGCAAGGTGGTGTTCAGGTGCTCACTCGACACACGTCCTGGGTGCAAAGTGCAACCGACGGTGGGACGACGGAGACCACCGTTAGTTGCCATATACATGGGTGTTTCAGCGAACACTTTCAAAAATTCTTAGAGGTTGCCTGTGGCAGATAGCACAATTCTAGTGCATGAGCTGGTCTACTCGAAGAGGCGGTCATTACTTGCACAAGAAATTGAAATGCTTAATCGAGTAATTAACAGAAATTCACTAATTATATTTTAAGCTAATTACCTGATGGCCCGTATTGCAATTTACAAATTGTAGTCGTGGAGGTCGCAAGGCGGATCCACCTTGAACGAATTCTCGGGATGACACCAGTTTCGAGATATGAACTCCCGAACTTCGCAGAGAAATGCATTGGCGTTCCAGTTAGTTTCTTACCAAAACGTCGCTTTATGCATTGAAGCACATAAGTGTATATATATATATATATACTCTGCGGATTAATTTTTACCACCTGAGGTTCTTTAAGGTGCACCCAATGCACGGTATAAATGGCCAAAAAGACGCAAGAACGGACAGTTGGAGATGCCTCTCTCTTGTTCTTGTGGAAGCTAGCTGTGACGTCATAGGTTGCGACGGTATCTGCTCGGGTCTAGTTAATTGTTTACCGCTAAAGAAGTACTGCAGTGGCATTCTGAGGGCACCGAAGGCTTCACCTAGAAACCGAAGCGGCAAGTTGCACTCGGTCGTGCAAAGCTTAGGCACAGCGAAACTGTCAATCCTCAAGTCTTACTGGCTGCTACTGCTAGGTATTAACTTGGTATAACTTAACTACGAATGTAGGAAGGTATTCTCGAGCGATCATTTTCGGAGGTACCTTCCCTTTCGCGGCATTTCGCGTGACTAGCGCTGGACGCGTCGGCGCCTACGAGCGACAGCGTTCCTGGCATGCCCCAAACGCAGGCAGGCTAACCAAGGTTGACACAGTGCCGAGAACGCTGTTGCTTGCCGACGCCAGACGCCTTAGAGGCTAGCCGCTCGATATCAATCGGCCAGCTTCGCTGTGTCTTGAGCTTAGCGCGGCCTAGTGCAAGCTTTCGCCTTTTAGATGCGAAGCATCTTATGCTCGGGGCTATGTCACTCCCTCCCTCCGCCGTGCGGCGTCCACTTCCGGTTCCGGAAGCCAGCTTCCGGAGAACGCTTACGGCGTTTTGCCCGAATGATCCCCAGGTGCTTCGCCCACTCATCATCATTCACTTCGTCCTCTCATTCTCCTTTCGTGCACGACGGTTGGCTTAAACAGCTTAGCTGTTAATATCCAACAGCTTTAAAATTTGTGACGTCGCGTTGACGTAGCGGCGCTAAGCTTCCGACGCAAATGAAAAACAAACGTTTGGCCTTTATTTTCTCTTCGTTAGTGGCCGACCCTTTCCGCCTAATAAATACAACATATAGTTTTCAAAGCCGGCGTTCATCGTTTTCAGTTTTCAACGCCTGTATCCCGTGCATTGGTGGATCCACTGGTGGTCAAAATGAATCAGGAGCCCCCCCCCCCCCCCCCCACTACGGCGTGCCTCATAATCAAATCGTGGTTTTGGCACGTGAAACCTCAGAATTCAATGCGAAACCTGAGCATGGGTCGCGCATGCGCTCGGCCGGGCTAGATGAGGAGACGCGCGCACACTCTCCTCCTCTATCGAGAAAGGCGCGTTCTCCTCCTCTTGGCCTTCATTCGTGACAGCACGGCGACGGCGGTAATGTGCCTGCTGTGTCTGCTATTGCAATATTAAGACTCAAAGAAGGCGTTTCTTACAGCGAAGATGTTAGCCTCTAGTTGGTCGGGATTTTTCATGGGCTCGTGCTCACCTAAATCGTACCGCCACCTGGAGGCCGCGGCGCCACTCGGACAGACCTCTAATGGCAGCCGGAAAAGTGGTTTGTCTTCGAGTTTCCGCGCAACGGAATTATGTCTTATCGTATGTTCAAATTGCATTCCGAAGATATCACGTCTGCAGCTTGTGTGTAAGTCGTACTTTACGAATTTTCTGACGCAATTTACTTTGAAAAATTCAATTAGTTCAACAACGCACTTGCGCTTGGCGGAGGGCCTAGAAAAACAAGGACGCACACGTGCGTGAGTGCCTGATGTGTACGTGTGCACACAATGTATCTGTCATTGATGCGTGGGCGCTGTGCCCGCTGCATCTGTCGCAGAGCGTGTGTGATGCGACCGTAATCGACATTATGGCAAACACTGTCCAAATAAGCGTATTACATCATTAGTTTGTGGTTGTCTAACGTCGGCAGCAGCTACGCTGTATACCTCCACTTTCACAGGGTGGAATGAAGGCAGATTTTTTTTTTTTTACATTGTACTCGTGTATTGTAGTTTCAGAATTTCTCTAGCTTAGAAGCAATGCTGCGTCTCGTCAGCGTCTCTGTCGTCTGTTCCTTTCCGTACAGTGGCGAGCTGAATTCTGAGGACCACAGATACCGCGAAGTAATCTTTACTTCTTCTTCTTCATGAAGGTTCATATCAAGTGGTAAAGCCCACGCGCACCCTGTTCAACCAATGTTGTTAAGTAAGGCAATATAACGTTGCACGGCTTTGCTAGAAGAAATGTATTTTTTTTAATGCTGATACCGTGGTCTCTAGACTTTTTCCTCTCGACTGTACACTGTACGCTGCTCAGCTATTGAAACGCGATACTCGGAGCACAAAGCTGCCGGCACTTTTTTTTGAGCGGCCGGTGGGATGCTGGAAACACCGAGCTGATGCATTGTGGTATATACAATGAAAGCGAGATCCTTTTGCGATGCACTATGACTGAACTTGGACCCCCATGCGATTCACCCAGCGCTCTCTGGGGGCGCTAAAGAAAGAAAGAAAGAAAGAAAGAAAGAAAGAAAAAAGCGCCGACCGCCAATGCGGGTCGGTTATTGCGTATCAATCGCTGATCACGTATAGGTGCACACGTACATACGTATACATACCTTATGTGTAAATACGCGCGCGTCGTGTCTGTATGCACAGCGAGGTACTACGTCCAGAAGAATGCTTGCGCGCCTGAGCCAGATGAGGCCTTTACGACGTTCATTAATTTCGCCCCATTTAATGCCCCGGTATAAATTCCCGATGCGCGCATGATACCGTATAGATACCGCATTGTGTGCAATCTGTTGAAGCGAAAAAAAAAAAAACGATGCAACGCGTGCTTTATCGACTAAAAAGTTTACTCTTGGAACGTTTGCTATAGATCGTTGCTGGAGCTCAGTTAGCTGATAAACGGTTTTGCGCCGAACGCAGTACACGCTGCGGCGAAAAAAAAAAAAAAAAGAAAGATGTAAATTGGAAAGCTCCCTCATCGCTTCCCGGAACTTCCTCAAAAAAGGTCAGATAGTTATCGTTGATATGCAGGCCCTTCGTTTGCATTCAAAAGGGAGGCGGTAAGTCCCTTAGGAAAACAACCGTAACCACCACAACAGCGCACAACGGCAGTGTTATAGATTCGACGACAGTAAACACCAGCAACAACAACAAAAAAAAGGGTACCTGCGAATACGCGGAACGCTTTAATCTGGAGCGTTCTATCTCGGGGTTGATTATGTGTACGTGGCTTTCGGAAGACAGGGCTCATTAATGGGTAAAGAAGCGCATTCAGCGTTGCTTCCAGGAAGAATGGCCACGCGGGGGCGAGATATTATTGCAGGCCTCGTGAAAAAGTGGCGGATATCTGATTCGGAGATAACGCTATGGAGTATAGAGTGAAGGTTGTTGATTTTCCGGCTTAACGTTCTGCGGAGTCTTCCTGAAACTTTGGTCATGTATAGTATATGCAAGTGAGTCACTGATTGCGTCTCTGTTATTTCGCCATTGTGAGCGTATCCCAAACTCTGCTCTTTTGCAAACAAAGCTAGCTAGTTGCTGAGAAAGCAAAGATGAAATACGCGTTTGTGTAGCGTTTTAATGCTTGCATGTATCTGAGAAGCCGCATGCATCACTGCCCGTTGTCTTTGATGATCGTATTGATAGCGATGAAAAACAAACACAAAACAGACAGACAAGTAGACGGTTAACAAGGTATTGATTTGGGCGAGTTGTGAATAGCGAACCGATGGCAGGTGTAGTGTCAACCAGCGCTAACAACACACTAACCACATTGATAAAAGCAGCACTGTGTCTATGTCTTCCTTTTTTGGGGGAGGGGGGGGGCGTGATTTGTGTCGTGTTTACGCTGGTTCCCTGTCAGGTTATAATCGGTTAAATCGGAAGCGGTTAAAATTTAGTGAACCAGGTGTAGTCTTCTTTTTTTTCCTTGATTGTCTTCTTTTTCTCCATTGAGTGGCGGCATGCGTGAAGCCTGAAGGCTTTCTTTCTTTATTATGGATGAACGGTTGATCTAGTGAACGAAACAATAAGAAAGAAAGCTACGCGTAAGTGAACGAAGCAATGGCGGTACGTATGAATCGACAAGCCAGTGAAACAAATGAAGGGCGTCCCTTTTTATTGGCCTCCTGACAATTATCCTTGGAATTCTCAATCCAGAAATCCAACACTTATAGCTGTCGGGCACCCAAATGTCGTCGTCGACAAACCTCGGCAGTCTTGTCGATAGCGGCGGCTGTATGATATCGTGGGGCCTAAGCTCTGGCAATCCGTCTTCCAGAGACGACTACTATAGGCGCGTTGTCGGACACCTCATTTAGGGCATTCGTTCCGTACGTTTCTTTTTGAAAGCTTCCCGTGGAACACTCCGCAAATGATTCTCCATGCTATAATCATCATCAATTCAGTCTCGGCGTGCTTAGTGGCTTGCGGTTTGGGTCAACGCTTTCTAGATGGCCGCTGACCTAATGACGTCATCCATGACGTCATCCGTGACGTCACGCTACCTTGCCCGACTGCCATGGAATCTAGTGGGGACGCTATCGAGTAGGCCGCGGCATAGTCTCTTAATAGCTACTATGGCCGTGGTGATTTTGACGTCACCGTTTTCGTCACGCCAGGCTTGCCAATGGAAATTTCGGTCCAAGTAGCACGGCGTCATAAAGCAGAGTGCACAAGTCTGTTATCTAAGAGGCGTTGGCCGGGTTCACCGTGTCGGGTTATACGTCGAAAGGTAGGGAACATTAGGAAGTAGCCATACGATGAAGCGCGAGAAAGCAGACGGGAAATTAATTTTAATTGAAAAGTAGAAATAATAAGGAAATGGAAAGTGAAAGTGGACGAAAAGACAATGTAGACTTGTAGCAGGTGGTAGCCGAACTAGCATCTCCCGCATTACGCGTGGGCTGTCCTCTGGGCCACTTTCTTGTGTTTTAAAGGGGTATCGTTAAAGGCCCCGTTACGCAGAAAGCACGGCGTCGCCGGCGTTGACCGTGAGCGAAAACTATCTACCAATCACAGCGCTGCTCGCAGCGCGTTTCTACCTAATCACACAACGGCACAAGCCACGTGCGCCGCTCGGGTCCTTGCAGCACCAGCAGATGGCATTCGCCTCCGCGCATCCGCGGCAGCGGCGGCGCCGGCAGTGCGGGGCAAGGAAATAAAAAGAACCAGAAAGCTCGCCTTCGTGCATAGCGTTCGCCGCAAGCGTTTCCCGGTAAACATTACGGTTGCATAAACTGCAGTTGCCGGGAAGCGTGAGGAGAAGTCGGGGACCTTTTAATGGTATTGCGTGCTACTCTTAAACGCGAAGCTGAAGCGTCTCTCAAGTATGTATGTTTTTTGTGTTGAGGTTAGCCGTGGGAGTGTAAGCCAGCGCCCCTCGCCTAGCTGAATACTTGGTCTGCCGGTCATCCCGATATTCTGGAGGAAGGGAGAGGGTTGTTCGAATACGCCCACTTCCTTCGCCGCTGCCCGAGACGCATTGATGAAATCCGGAATGGTACGCTACCCTAAAGTCCCTAGACAAGCCTTTTAGAAAAAAAATATTCCGGCAGAAGCCATCTCACGACGACTGCAGACGGTAATGCGGTTAGCACTGAAGCAATGTAACGCCACAGGGCTGCCACCGCCGAAACGGCAGCAGAATTCCTCTCTCACCTTTCTCTTTCGACATGCTACGCCATCTAGCGGCACCGTCGCTAAGTCTTTTGCGTGGCCTCCAAGATAGCCCCGACGGCGCGCAGGTGCGTATTAAAGCCCCCCCCCCCCTCCATTCACGCGCCGCCGCCGCTTTTGCTGAATAGCGCCAACCCTTGATGTGCGCCGCTGTTCCCTGATTCGTCGGTCAAACCAGTTCCGCCTCCGCATTTTCCGCTTCCGGGGTTTCGTTTTAGATGCGAAGCAGCTTATGGCAAGGGCTTTGGCCTTCCTTCCGTCCCGCGGCGTCCCACACCCCCACAGCGCATGCGTGTCCCCTCCCCCTCTCTCTCCTCTAGGAATCATCTACGGAGCAGTCCCCGCGTCCCACACTCCCACAGGGCATGCGCGAACCCTCCCCGTCTTCTCTCCTACGCTCCCCCCTTTCTCTCCTCTAGGAATCCGGAGCGGCGCGCACGACAGGTGGTGCGACAGCTGCATACTTCGCTGGGGGCGCCACGGTAGTTCCGCGGTATGAAAATGGAGCGCGCGCCTCGTTCTCTCTCCTGTGCAGCGCCGCGATGAGCGCTCGGGCCGCTGCCGCGAAACCATATCCCCGCTGTTTCGCATCCACACATGGTTCCCTTTAGCGGGAGATGGAGTAATTTTTTCTGTTTCCGGGATTTCCGGGTTCCTGAATTTTCGCTTGTTGCACGCTCGCACCTCTACGCAGCTGTGACGTCGCTTCCGCAGAAGCTGGGCTACGTAAGTTGCGCTTGACGCCGGAAACTGAGGGAGTGAGTGAGGGAGGAGCGCGGAGGAGGAGGGTAGGTTTGCGGTACTTAACGTGTTCGGCGAAAACATGTATGGAGGAGCTTTAGTGCGTTTGAGCCGTTCACTGCAGCGGGGCTTCTCTGTCGCAATTCCATATGGATACGCTGCGCCATCCCACGCCGCTGCCGCGAGATCCGCGTGTGACCTCAGAGATGCGTGACGCGCTGGTGTGGGCTAACACACACACACACCGGTGACACACACTCAAAGGCCAAAGTTGGCGTGAAAGTGGTTCATTGAAGAGCGTCACGTACCCAGTGCATGCATTCGTGGCGCAGCTGACTAAAACCTCGGGCTGCTGTGCTGACATGGGTTAGATTCCGCCCAGCACAGTATAAATTTTAAAGATTTTCTTTTTTATTGAGGAGGCCGGCGAAAATGACTAGAAACCCAGATGGTCGCAGAACGAAAATTGCGTGAAGTACACCAGGAATGATGCTCACATAAAAAGCTGGCGGAAACGCACTTCACGAGTGCTATTCATCGCTTGTGACGACGCAATGGTCGAGATCAAACCAGTGTTAATTTTTCGCGGTTGCTAACAGCAAGAGTATGGCCAAACCACTTCCACACAGTTCCACACGCGCCCTACCTTATATTCGGAGTGAATATTTTACGTAATCGCTTCCGAGTTGACTTTGTAAAAAATCGAAGGCAACGCGCACTATAACGTACACACGAGAATATATGTAGCGAAATTTTGCTGCGCATCCAGACACCTTTAGGGATCCGCGTACTCACTGAACTCAGCCTGAGCGGCCGGTCGGTCAGCAGCTCGAGTTGGATCACTATGGCCACCTTGGCCGGCGCGCAGTACGCCGCGGACGAACCGGAAGCGGATGCGCCTACCCCCGCCAACTTCCGGTTCCTCCTGGCGTCGGCCGAGAGGTCGTGTGCCCACGTCCTGGCCAACCTGGTGATGCTGCTGCTCGTGCTGCCTGGAAGCTCGGAACCGCCTGCGCGTAGCGGGGATGCATATGCAATGTGGCCGATAAGCGTAAATTGAAACCCGAACAAACAAACAAACAAGCAAAAAAGTTCACCGACGCTTACGATACTCTCTAATGCGAAATTTGAGCGTACCTCTATACGTGTTTTCATTTCGTGGTATATTGGCTGGCGCGGACAATCTATCTCGTGCGGCACGTCGCAAACGGAGCGGTGTGGCGCGACTGCCTCGCTAATCGGGAGATCACGAGAAGCAGCGTGCGGGTGACGCGTGGGCGCGATTCACAGCCGCCGCCGCAGATAGACCTCCGCTCATGCAGCGCTTTGTACTCTGGCGCCACCTCGTAGCCATCGTCGCCGCAGAACCCGTCTTGCGCGGCACTACGCTTTTCTTCTCACGCTTTCGCCATACCCTACTCCTCCGCTTTCCGCCTGATGGTTCCGTTGCAGCCTCCTCCTCGCTCTCGCCGTCTTTCGTCGCCCGCTGCGCTCCGCGTTCGCTCTTTCATCATTCGCTGTGCTCGTTCGCTCGGTTACGCCGAGGTCACTGACGCCGACACTCAACGCAGGAACAGGCCTCTAAGTGTTGCGTTAAAAAAAGTTCTGGCAGAGAAACCATCCATATGATTGTCAAAAAAAAACAGCGCTACAGCTTAATTTTTTAGATACGCTGGAATTATATTGAGTATATTTGAACTACATATTATCTAAACCAAGCAAGGAGAAGCGCGCGTCACACATTCGGGATGACAGTGGCGTGATATACGCAGTGACTTCCGCCGAACTACGTGGCCGCAGATAACATTTTCTCCATAATCTACCCACTTTTTAATACACTGCTGTGCGTATGCACTGGTGTGAGGAAAACGAACAGTAATTGTCAAACTAACGTTGTCTAAAGTTTCACCTAGGGATGGTAATATCGATGAACGATTAATCGACTAAAAGTACGCCGCAACGATTAATCGTCATCGATGTCTACCTTTAACGTAATCGGTTTAATCGATTAAAGCAGTTCGATTATTCGTTTTCCAGACTCACTAAAGTGGCGTGAAAATTTTGAAATCGTACTATTGAAAGCGGAGTACGAGCAACGACAGCGCGGCTGCGAAGACAGAGAGCGACTGTCGACTGTTTTCCCGAGTCATGTCGAGCTGGCCAAGCGCTTCCCCGCTTTACGCACACGTCACACAGGCTACCTGGGGCCGGGGAGACGCCTCCCCAGTGGAGGAAGAAATAAACTAGGTGAGAGCATTACGTGAGGCAGCAAGTCTTGGCAAGCGAACTCACCGTCAAACCATTTCCTTTTCTTTTTACCTCACAGTATACGGTCAGAACGTGACCCTGGGAGAGAATGTATTGACCAATAATGTTTGCTGCGTAGTAGTTTCAAATCGGTGCGCACCCGTTCAGCGTCGCTACTGCCCTGCGCACGGCAGCATTAAACCTACCGCGCGCTCTGATGGGGCGATCACGTGTTGCGCCATTACTTCTTGAAGTCAGTCGTGCTGCGACGCTCTCTTCTAATTTCTCCTTCCTCCATGCCCACCCTCCTCAGTAAGTGCCATTTTTAACATACAGGATGTTCATTTTTAAGTTTTACAGAATTTTTAGAAATCGCCCTTGGCAGGTCGCATAATTCTTAGCATTGAGCTGGGTTATTCGATAAGGCGGACATTAGCACAAGAAATCGAAACATATTCAACTAAATAACAAAAAATTACTAATTAACTTCTTAGTTAATTACTTTACGACACATCTAGCAATTTACGAATAGCAGCCGGTGAGCTTGTCAGTTCTATCCACGTGGAATGAACTTACAGAATCAAACCAGTTTGGAGATATGCGCCATCAAACTCGCTGTAAAAATGCACTGTTGTTCCACTTACCTTTTTACCAAAATGCAATGAAGCACAAAAGGAACTGGAACGTCTATGTATTTCGTCCCACACTTTCAGAAATAATATCTAGAAACTGGTGTTTCCTGGAAATTCATTTCAAGTACACTGTGTCTTGCAAACTCACCGGCTACAATTCGTAAATTGCAATGTGTCCTAAAGTAATTAATTAAGAAGTTCATTAGTCAATTTTTGTTAATTGGTTGAATATGTCTTTCGATTTCTCGTGCTACTAATGTCCGCTTCTTCGAATAACCCAGCTCAACGATAATTATGTTACCTGCCACAGGCGAATTTTTAAAATTCCGCAAAACTTAAATATTGTCACGTAGTAGTAGTGACGGTGAAGAAAACAGTCGCAAAACTGTGAATGACGAAACGGATTTTTTATTCGGCGAACCTGTGCCCACAAAAGCAAGTTTCACCCGAAGCACAACGATAGCGGCGAACACAGTCGGCGATCGTCGAAATATGATCAGCGGCGAAACGCGTCGGCTTTTATACATGTGTTATCGATTCCAGAGTAATCTCTGGTGCGCGCTTGTATTCCAGAAAGTACTAGACAATTCGCGTCGCTCATACAATCAAATTATATAAGCGTCCGTGACAATAGACAATGGATAGAAGCCTCGATAACGTTCGAGAAACTTCCGATACATGCAGGCGGTTCCTGCGCCGAGCGATAACGTTGAATATTTGTTAGCTGGTGAAAAGCAGTCACCAATGAAAGATAGACAAGTACACGTGTCAATATCAACACCTTGTATATTTCTTATTCCTTCACTAGTCACTAGTGGCAATTATAGTTGACCTCTAACAAATTAAATATTATTCTTTATCAAGTTTTATACACTTGTATTTATTATGCTGGTTCGACCTTGCAAAGGTTAAAATAGGTACTTAGTGAGTAAATAACTGTTTCAGCCTTTTTAAAGCGCCCGAAAAAAGTCGATTAATCGATTATACGCTAAACCGACGAACGATTAATCGTTAATCGATTAAAAAATTTAATCGACAATCCCTAGTTTCACTTTGGTATAGTAATAGCACCAAACGAGACCAATAAGAGTAGATGACAGGACAGGTGCCATTACATAAAGCTGTTATGGCCGATTTACGCTCGAGCCGCCCAGCGTCGCAAGCCACACCGCACGCGTGCGGCCGTGCTAAAAATTGCAAATGTCGAACACTTACGCACAAATTTCGGTTCACACTGTGTAAACCGAAATTCGTGCACAAGTCTTCGACATGTTCAATTTTACACCGTGTAAACGAAAATATGTGCACAAGTCTTCGACATGTGTAATTTTATACTGTATAAACCGAAATTTGTGCACAATACAACGACGTGTGGAATTTTACACTGTGTAAACCGCAATTTGTGCACAAGTCTTTGACATGTGAAATTTTACACTGTGTAAACCGAAATTTGTGCACAAGTGTTCGACATGTGCAATTTTACACTGTGTAAACTGAAATTTGTGCACAAGTCTTTGACATGTTCAATTCTATACTGTGTAAACCGAAATTTATGCAGAAGTCTTCGACATGTGCAATTTTACACTGTGTAAACCAAAATCTGTGCGCAAGTCTGCGACATGTGCAATTTTACACTGTGCAAACCGAAATTTATGCACAAGTCTTCGACATGTCCAATTTTACAAAGTGTGAACCGAAATCTGTGCACAAGTCTTCGACATGTGCAATTTTACAAAGTGTAAACCAAAATGTGTGCACAAGTCTTCGACATGTGCAATATTACACTGTGTGAACCGAAATCTGTGCACAAGTCTTCGATATGTGCAATTTTACACTGTGTAAACGAAATTTGTGCACAAGTCTTTGACATGTTCAATTTTACACTGTGTAAACCGAAATTTGTGCACAAGTCTTCGACATGTGCAATTTTACACTGTGTAAACCGAAATATGTGCGCAAGTCTGCGACATTTGCAAATTTACTCTGTGCAAACCAAAATTTGTGCACAAGTCTTAGACATGTTCAGTTTTACACTGTGTAAACCGAAATTTATGCAGAAGTCTGCGACATGTGCAATTTTACACTGTGCAAACCGAAATTTATGCACAAGTCTTCGACATGTCCAATTTTACAAAGTGTGAACCGAAATCTGTGCACAAGTCTTCAACATGTCGAATTTTACACTGTGTAAACCGCAATTTGTGCACAAGTCTTCGACATGTCGAATTTTACACTGTGTAAACCGCAATTTGTGCACAAGCCTTCGACATGTGCAATTTTACACTGTGCAAACCGAAATCTGTGCACAAGTCTTCGATATGTGCAATTTTACACTGTGTAAACGAAATTTGTGCACAAGTCTTTGACATGTTCAATTTTACACTGTGTAAACCGAAATTTGTCCACAAGTCTTCGACATGTGCAATTTTACACCGTGTAAACCGAAATATGTGCGCAAGTGTGCGACATGTGCAATTTTACAAAGTGTAAACCAAAATGTGTGCACAAGTCTTTGACATGTGCAATTTTACACTGTGTGAACCGAAATCTGTGCACAAGTCTTCGACATGTTGAATTTTACACTGTGTAAACCGCAATTTGTGCACAAGCCTTCGACATGTGCAATTTTACACTGTGCAAACCGAAATTTGTGCACAAGTCTTCGACATGTGCAATTTTACACATTGTAAACCGAGATTTGTGCACAAGTCATCGACATGTGCAATTTTACACTGTGCAAACCGAAATTTGTGCACAAGTCTTCGACATGTGCAATTTTACACCGTGTAAACCGAAATATGTGCGCAAGTGTGAGACATGTGCAAATTTACACTGTGCAAACCAAAATTTGTGCACAAGTCTTCGACATGTGCAATTTTACACTGTGTGAACCGAAATCTGTGCACAAGTCTTTGACATGTGCAATTTTACAAAGTGTAAACCAAAATGTGTGCACAAGTCTTTGACATGTGCAATTTTACACTATGTGAACCGAAATCTGTGCACAAGTCTTCGACATGTGCAATTTTATACTGTGTAAACCGAAATTTGTGCACAAGTCTTCGACATGTGCAATTTTACACTGTGTAAACCGAAATATGTGCGCAAGTGTGCGACATGTGCAAATTTACTCTGTGCAAACCAAAATTTGTGCACAAGTCTTTGACATGTTCAGTTTTACACTGTGTAAACCGAAATTTATGCAGAAGTCTGCGACATGTGCAATTTTACACTGTGCAAACCGAAATTTATGCACAAGTCTTCGACATGTCCAATTTTACAAAGTGTGAACCGAAATCTGTGCACAAGTCTTCGACATGTGCAATTTTACAAAGTGTAAACCAAAATGTGTGCACAAGTCTTCGACATGTGCAATTTTACACTGTGTGAACCGAAATCTGTGCACAAGTCTTTAACATGTCGAATTTTACACAGTGTAAACCGCAATTTGTGCACAAGCCTTCGACATGTGCAATTTTACACTGTGCAAACCGAAATCTGTGCACAAGTCTTCGATATGTGCAATTTTACACTGTGTAAACGAAATTTGTGCACAAGCCTTTGACATGTTCAATTTTACACTGTGTAAACCGAAATTTGTGCACAAGTCTTCGACATGTGCAATTTTACACATTGTAAACCGAGATTTGTGCACAAGTCATCGACATGTGCAATTTTACATTGTGCAAACCGAAATTTGTGCACAAGTCTTCGACATGTGCAATTTTACACTGTGTGAACCGAAATCTGTGCACAAGTCTTTGACATGTGCAGTTTTACAAAGTGTAAACCAAAATGTGTGCACAAGTCTTTGACATGTGCAATTTTACACTGTGTGAACCGAAATCTGTGCACAAGTCTTCGACATGTCGAATTTTACACTGTGTAAACCGCAATTTGTGCACAAGCCTTCGACATGTGCAATTTTACACTGTGCAAACCGAAATTTGTGCACAAGCCTTCGACATGTTCAGTTTTACACTGTGTAAACCGAAACCTGTGCACAAGTCATCGACATGTGCAAGTTTACACTGTGCAAACCGAAATTTGTGCACAAGTCTTCGACATGTGTAATTTTATACTGTGTAAACCGAAATTTGTGCACAAGTCTTCGACATGTGCAAATTTATATTGTGCAAACCAAAATTTGTGCACAAGTCTTCGACATGTGCAATTTTACACTGTGTGAACCGAAATCTGTGCACAAGTCTTTGACATGTGCAATTTTACAAAGTGTAAACCAAAATTTGTGCACAAGTCTTCGACATGTGCAATTTTACACATTGTAAACCGAGATTTGTGCACAAGTCATCAACATGTGCAATTTTACACTCTGCAAACCGAAATTTGTGCACAAGTCTTCGACATGTGAAATTTTACAAAGTGTAAACCGAGATTTGTGCACAAGTCATCGACATGTGCAATTTTACACAGTATAAACCGAAATTTATGCACAAGTCTTCGACATGTGCAATTTTACACTGTGTAAACCGAAATCTGTGCGCAAGGCTGCGACATGTGCACTTTTACACTGTGCAAGCCAAAATCTGTGCACAAGTCTTCGACATGTGCAATTTTACAAAGAGTAAACTAAAATGTGTGCACAAGTCTTCGACATGTGCAATTTTACACTGTGTGAACTGAAATCTGTGCACAAGTCTTCGACATGTCGAATTTTACACTGTGTAAACCGCAATTTGTGCACAAGCCTTCGACATGTGCAATTTTACACTGTGTAAACTGAAATTTTTGCACAAGTCTGTGACATGTTCAATTTTACACTGTGTAAACCGATATCTCTGCGAAAGTCTTCGACATGTGCAATTTTACACAGTGCAAACCGAAATTTGTCTACAAGTCTTCAACATGTTCAGTTTTACACTGTGTAAACCGAAATCTGTGCACAAGTCTTCGACATGTGCAATTTTACACTGTGTAAACCGACATTTGTGCACAAGTCTTTGACATGTTCAATTTTACACTGTGTGAACCGAAATCTGTGCACAAGTCTTCGACATGTGCAATTTTACAAAGTGTAAACCAAAATGTGTGCACAAGTTTTCGACATGTGCAATTTTACACTGTGTGAACCGAAATCTGTGCACACGTCTTCGACATGTAAAATTTTACAAAGTGTAAACCAAAATTTGGGCACAAGTCTTCGACATGTGCAGTTTTACACATTGTAAACCGAGATTTGTGCTAAAGTCTTCGACATGTGCAATTTTACACTGTGTAAACCGAAATTTGTGCACCAGTCTTCGACATGTGCAATTTTACACTGTGTAAACCGAAATTTGTGCACAAGTCTTCGACATGTGGAATTTTACACTGTGTAAACCGCAATTTGTGCACAAGTATTCGACATGTGCAATTTTACACTGGCTAAACCGAAATTTGTGCACAAGTCTTTGACATGTTCAATTTTACACTGTGCAAACCGAAATTTGTGCACAAGTCTTCGACATGTGCAATTTTACATATTGTAAACCGTGATTTGTGCACAAGTCTTCGACATGTGCAATTTTACACTGTGTAAACTAATATTTGCACACAAGTTTCTGACATGTGCAATTTTACATTGTGTAAACCGAAATCTGTGTACAAGTCTTCGACATGTGAAATTTTACACTGTGTAAACCGCAATTTGGGCACAAGTTTTCGACATGTGCAATTTTACACTGTGTAAACCGAAATCTGTGGGCAAGTCGGCGACATGTGCAATTTTACACTGTGAAAACCGAAATGCAATTTTACACTGTGAAAACCGAAATCTGTGCACAAGTCTTCGACATGTCCAATTTTACACTGTGTGAACCGAAATCTGTGCACAAGTCTGTTCGACATGTGCAATTTTACACCGTGTAAACCGAAATTTATGCACAAGTCTTGGACATGTGCAATTTTACACTGTGTAAACCGAAATCTGTGCGCAAGTCTACGACATGCGCAATTTTACACTGTGCAAACCGTAATTTGTGCAGAAGTCTTCGACATGTGCAATTTTACACTGTGTAAACCGTAATTTGTGCAGAAGTCTTCGACATGTGCAATTTTACACTGTGCAAACCGAAATTTGTGCACAAGTCTTCGACATGTGCGATTTTACACTGTGTAAACCAAAATGTGTGCACAAGTCTTCGACGTGTGCAATTTTACACTGTGGAAGCCGAAATTTGTGCACAAGTCTTCGACATGTGCAATTTTACAAAGTGTGAACCGAAATCTGTGCACAAGTCTTCGATATGTGCAATTTTACACTGTAAACCGCAATTTGTGCACAAGCCTTCGACATGTGCAATTTTACACTGTGTAAACCGAAATATGTGCGCAAGTGTGCGACATGTGCAATTTTACAAAGTGTAAACCAAAATGTGTGCACAAGTCTTCGACATGTGCAATTTTACACAGTGTGAACCGAAATCTGTGCACAAGTCTTCGACATGTGCAATTTTACACTGTGTAAACCAATATTTGTACACAAGTCTCTGACATGTGCAATTTTACACTGTGTAAACCGAAATCTGTGCACAAGTCTTCGACATGTGGAATTTTACACTGTGAAAACCGATATCTGTGCACAAGTCTTCGACATGTCCAATTTTACACTGTGTGATCCGAAATCTGTGCACAAGTCTGTTCGACATGTGCAATTTTACAAAGTGTAAACCAAAATGTGTGCACAAGACTTCGACATGTGCAATTTTACACTGTGTGAACGGAAATCTGTGCACAAGTGTTCGACATGTGGAATTTTACACTGTGTAAACCGCAATTTGCGCTGAAGTCTTCGACATGTGCAATTTTACAAAGTGTAAACCAAAATGTGTGCACAAGTCTTGGACATGTGCAATTTTACACTGTGTGAACCGAAATCTGTGCACAAGTCTTCGACATGTCAAATTTTACACTGTGTAAACCGCAATTTGTGCACAAGCCTTCGACATGTGCAATTTTACACTGCAAACCGAAATCTGTGCACAAGTCTTCGATATGTGCAATTTTACACTGTGTAAACGAAATTTGTGCACAAGTCTTCGACATGTGCAATTTTACACATTGTAAACCGAGATTTGTGCACAAGTCTTCGACATGTGCAATTTTACACTGTGTAAACTAGTATTTGTACACAAGTCTATGACATGTGCAATTTTACACTGTGTAAACCGAAATCTGTGCACAAGTCTTCGACATGTGGAATTTTACACTGTGTAAACCGCAATTTGTGCACAAGTCTTCGACATGTGCAATTTTTCACTGTGTAAACCGACATCTATGCGAAAGTCTGGAAATGTGCAATTTTACACTGTGCAAACCGAAATGTGTGCACAAGACTTCGACATGTGCAATTTTACAAAGTGTAAACCAAAATGTGTGCACTAGTCTTCGAAATGTGCAATTTTACACTGTGTGAACCGAAATCTGTGCACAAGTCTTCGACATGTCAAATTTTACACTGTGTAAACTGAAATTTGTGCACAAGTCTTCGACATGTGCAATTTTACAATGTGTAAACCAAAATGTGTGCACAAGACTTCGACATGTGCAATTTTACACTGTGTGAACCGAAATCTGTGCAGAAGTGTTCGACATGTGGAATTTTACACTGTGCAAACCGAAATTTGTGCACAAGTCTTCGACATGTTCAGTTTTACACTGTGTAAACCGAAACCTGTGCACAAGTCTTCGACATGTACAAATTTACACTGTGCAAACCAAAATTTGTGCACAAGTCTTCGACATGTGCAATTTTACACTGTGTGAACCGAAATCTGTGCACAAGTCTTCGATATGTGCAATTTTACACTGTGGAAACCGCAATTTGTGCACAAGTCTTCGACATGTAGAATTTTACACTGTGTAAACCGAAATTTGTGCACAAGTCTTCGACATGTGCAATTTACACTGTGTAAAGCGAAATTTGAGCACAAGTCTTCGACATGTGCAATTTTACACTGTGCAAACCGCAATTGGTGCACAAGTCTTCGACATGTGTAGTTTTAAACTGTGTAAACCGAAATTTGTGCACAAGTCGTCGACATGTGCAATTTTACACTGTGTAAACCGACATCTATGCGAAAGTCTGGAAATGTGCAATTTTACACTGTGCAAACCGAAATGTGTGCACAAGACTTCGACATGTGCAATTTTACACTCTGTGAACCGAAATCTGTGCACAAGTGTTCGACATGTGGAATTTTACACTGTGTAAACTGCAATTTGCGCACAAGTCTTCGACATGTGCAATTTTACAAAGTGTTAACCAAAATGTGTGCACAAGTCTTCGACATGTGCAATTTTACACTGTGTAAACCGAAATCTGTGCGCAAGTGTGCGACATGTGCATTTTTACACTGTGGAAACCGAAATTTGTACCCAAGTCTTGGACATGTACAATTTTACACTGTGTAAACCGAAATCTGTGCACAAGTCTTTGACATGTGGAATTTTGCACTGTGTAAATCGAAATTTGTGCACAAGTCTAATATGTGCAATTTTACACAGTGCAAACCAAAATTTGCGCACAAGTCTTCGACATGTGCAATTTTACACTGTGTAAACTGAAATTTGTGCACAAGTCTTTGACATGTGCAATTTTACACTGTGTAAACCGAAATTTGTGCACAAGTCTTCGACATGTTCAATTTGACACTGTGAAAACCGAAAATTGTGCACAAGTGTTCGACATGTGCAATTTTTCGCATGACCGCACGCGTGCGTTGCAGCTTACGACGCTGGGCGGCTCGAGCGTAAATCGCCCTTTACGCTTTATTTAGTGGCACCTGTCTTGTCGTGATACTCTTATTTGTCGTGTTGTTTCAAGGGTATTAACGCGACAGCGTTTAGGGCTGCGTATCGCAGATAATCCGGCTTCGGCAACCGGCGCGTGATCGCAGGTGGCAGAGAAAATAATCCAATCACATCGACCGCGCAGGCCCTCCACGTGGTGCAAGGTTCTGAACAAGAATTGAATTTCTCAGTGAAATCCGTCAGAAAAATGGTAAAGTACGACTTTACCATTCGGCGTCGGATTCGCCGTCGGATTGTAATTTGAATGTACGAGAAAATCCAATTCTGCTATGAGGAAACTCAAGCATTTCTACCAGACCTGCGCGCGGCGGGGCAATAGCAAACAATTGATAAACTAATAAAAAAGGTGCCAGGGCCTTTACATTTTAATATAAGACCACTTATATTGCCCCTGGAAAAATGTCTTTCCAGCAATGTATTTCACTTTAAAAGTGAAGCCGACTTTAAGGGGATCCGTGTAAACTTGGTCTTTGTAAGCTGGATTTCCCACGTTCAGTGTTGCAGTGAATGAAGCCTACTTGCCGTATGCAAACCGTGCGATGCGAATGGGTCCCGATAACGCTATTGCGTTCTACTCTTAAAGGCGAAGCTTAAGCGTCCTCCAAGTTTTTCTACCAAGATGAACCTGTACCAACTAGGCCTAACAACAAGTCCTACTCAAACTTATCTAAAGTTTCACTGGGCGCTGACTATGAGGCCGATGTTCTCCTGTGTTGCATCTCGTGCACCATGCGACGCCTGAAACGCCACTGATGGCACTCATCACGTCAACATTGCGAGGCGCATGGTAGCATGCCAGGGCGCTGTTTCTTCTGCCACATAGTAGTCGCCTTGTGTGCTGCGTCACGCCAACACGTCACAACCGCGTGTAGGTAAAACACTGTCCGGCGAGTTAGAGCGCAACACCAAACCTTGTTATCCCTGTCACTGCTACGTCTCTACTGGTGAAACTACCAAATTTTCATTCCTCCACGACCCTATTCTGCATGTAGCTTCGGGATATATGGTACATTCAAGCGAATCAATTACCGAATTTCCAGGCTTCTACGTAAGAAAACGAAATCGCAGTTTCGTCCGAAAAACTAAACGTAATTGACAACGATATCAGCGTATTAGAATATTGCTCAAATTAAGGCTTGTAGTTTTGTGGGCTGTAAAAATTACAGTAAACATTCGCTCACTAACCAACCAAGCGTGGTGTCAATTATGTGCCCAAAGACACATATCAAGAGAGTTCACTCTATGACCGCGGGCACTCGCGCGGTCACGACGCTTGCGTGCCAAAGCGACTGTTCCATGTTGTCACTCCCTTTACCATTTCAGCTGCGCCATGCCTTCGAATATTACGTGGCCTCCCACACTGGGTGCGCGAGAATACAACGCACATAAAGGCACTATAGCCATGATGCTATACAGTGGCTTCAATGCACTATAGTCGGCTTCCCAAGCGTCCTGCCCAGTCGCCATCTTGTTTGGACAGGAAAGTAGCCTGCATCGTTTTATTGTATGCACACTCCAAAGCGGATTTCTGCCGTCGGTGTCGCCGTCGCCGTGAGGTTCCGTATGACGTCAATGGCGATGAAATCGTCGCCGCACTCCGGACGCTGTATATGCGAGTGAAAGGGCGCGAGGGACGCGCGCTTTCACGGGGAGCGAACGTACGTCGGAGAGCAAACGCGCGTTCTGCGCTGTGCTATCTGAAGGGCTAAAGAATTAAGCGTCTCTTTCCTCCTTTACAATCACCATATATATATAGAGCAAACGCGATTTCTTCCGTAGCGCGGAAGGCCCTGGGGGGACGGGAAGGCGGGAGGGGAGGTGACATTTAGCTGTGGTACCAAATGTGTATTTATATAAAAACGTTGCGAGGCGAGAAGGTGGTAAAGGCTTCGGACGCTGCTCGACGAGTGCCCCGTTCTGATCTCGTCGAAAACCTCCGAGCCGCCCCCAGAGGCACCGGCAACAATCACCAACGGCGCGCGCGTTCGGATCGAACGCGGGCAAAACGCCGACAGCGTCGACAACAGTTCTGCGCGTTGCTTGTGCTGCTGCATGTCCGAGTTTATACAGCTGATAAAACTACTATCCTTACTCCGTATAACTCTCTACTAATTTGCTATCACAAGTGATGCTTCGCCTTTCGGGTGAAACTGCGACAAATTTTTTGACTTCGATGCTGTCTTCGCGAAGCTGCCTGCTTTGACGTCTTCGTGAGAAATGGAACGAGACTTAAGATGGGCGCTGTCCGCTTAGCCGTCTACGGCGAGTATTGGAACACAGCCAGGATCAGCACGGCGGCAGCGGCGACTGCGCGAACGCTTCCCGAGCGTCCGTATAATTGCTGTCGCGGTGACTTTCCAGCATGCTTCGCGTGGCTGCATGCAGTGTAACGTGCTATATACACGCACCCATTGAGGGAGAGGCCTCGCCTGCACTCATGGGCACCGCCAGGTCCAGGTAGCTGAGCGTGCTCTTGACGACCTGCGGCTTTCGTCCGGGTGTACACACTCCGACCGGGCTGGACGCGTAGTCGATGGGCGAGCAGGCTCCGCTGGCGCTCGTCGAGTAGCTGGCGCGAGGCATGGTGGCCTTCAAAGCCGTGCACGCTACACTGGGCATGCCTGCGCTGACGCGGAGATGTCGCGGCGATGCTTTCAAAGGGACACACTATACTCGGAGAAAGAAACCGTAAATCGCGGGAAAAGGTTGTTGCAAGCGCTAAAGGATGAGACAGACTTTAGAAATATCGACAAACAAAAATATCCTGGCGCCGGAAGGAGATATGAAACATTAAATTCCGCCGTGCTTTGAGCTTACTGGAGGACCTCGGTCGCGACGACGACGGCGGGAGCGGCGGCGGCAGTTGGCGCTGCTGCTGCGCGATGAGTCTCTTGAGCGAGGCCTCGAACATCTCCCTCTCGTACGTCTTCGCAACGCTCTGGGGCGCTGCGTCCGCAAGAGACGACGAGCTTGCCGGCATGCCCGATGGTCCTGGGGTTGAGTTCCGCGCCGAAGAGCTGCGGACTCCGGTCACCGAGGGCGCCGTCAAAGCATGCGGTAGCTGCTTGCCTCCGCAAACGGCTTTCGCGAGCGTCGGCACGGCCGCCGAGGAGGAGGCGGACGCCTTCGCGGACGGTGGATCGGAGGAGGCCATGGGCTTTGGCGGAGAGGCAGACTTCCTGGATCTTCAAGGCAGAGGTATATGGGGAAGATGGAGACGTGAGATCTTCTTACCGGGATCGTTGGGGCACTACATTTTCTATAATAGGCGGACCCTCCCGGTATTTTATGACCGTGCTTGCTGCTGTCTTGCCGAATACCGTATAGACTTATGTAAGGGCCGCACTTTTTTTCCACAATTTTGACGAGTTGCGGCCCTTACACAGGACCGAACCTTTTGGTCAAAATGGTGCCGGCGCAGCCGGCGACTACTCCACACCCCAGATCGTGTGCACTCCCCGGCTCTCACCATCTAGTTGCGGCACGCGGAAGTACGCAGCGCGCGCAGCATGGGGACACCGAACGCGATTGCTTCTCCATTGTAAACACTTTTTTTTACAAATCTTGGGCTGCCATGTTGGGGGTGCGGCCCTTACACGGGTGAGGCCCTTACACGAGTCTATACGGTAGCTCACGCAGATGACAGCACTCGTCTTATAAATCAGCTTCTATGTAACCTCACCCGTACTAACAGATGGGCCGGTGGCCAGCTCTATTTTCTACAAAATTACGCAGAAAAAAAAACGACATTCTTAAGCATCCTGAGTACAATAGATATGCATATTCAAGCGCATAATTCCTTTATTAAAACGAAACTTCTTATGACGTGTTTCCCGAAGTTTGGCACGTCTGCTCGGTCAATTCCTCGCCGGGTAAACCGGGCTGATGTCGGAGGCAGTGTGGTAGAATCTTTCCGCGTATTGCCCTCCTGCCGGACAGGCACATAATCGATATATGCTGGAGAACGCTGCGCAGAACATTACTTTTAATTAACCGCTCCACGAAAGCTTCGCTAGCGCCCTCTCACATTCACACTCATAGTTGCGGACATGAACTATCACTGAATCACACTCACGCTTCTGAAATGAATCTGAAAGAGCCGCAGCAGTGCTTTGAAGGAATGACCAAATATAGGCAAGGGATAGGACACTCATGATTACGTGCGCCTGCATGTGCCTGTAAGAAGTAAACTTATACGAGGAAGAAATCTCAGCCCATTGGCATTGTTTCGGCAAGAAGACACTTTTCTTCCAAGCCTCTTATTCGTCAGAACTCGAACTTAGGTATGGCATCTTGTCGAAACGTCGCCACCGTCTGTCTGGAACTCTATTTTTGTTTTTGTCTGTCGACCTCGAAAGTCAAGAACAGAGAATCCGCCGCTCAGAAGTCAAATCGCACCTTTGAAAGATCGTCTGCAGCGGCCTCTTCCCCGTCCTGCGGTATCGTCTGCTTCGGGCTAGCTGGTGCAGACGAAACCGACGAAGTCGTTCTCTAGATGGAGTCGTCTGCTCCCGACGTGGCCGGCTGTTGTCTGCGGCCCTAGGCCGCAGCCTCCATGGCACCTGCGGTCCGGGACGTAGTCGGCGCCGCGCTGCGATACAACGTTCCATTCTTCTTCTTCTTTTTCACTTTTCCACATTACCTTCAACGGCTTTTCATTTAGTGACGTTTGATTTTGTTGGAATGGCTATGAAACAACTGACCTTTTTCGTACTTTCCATGCCACTGCATCTCCTATACCTCCGCAGTTTCGGATTCCCTCTAATACTGCCGACGATCACCTATATCGACTTCGAAGCTGCTGTCGTTTGGTGCCCCTCAATTTCACCCAATAGGTTGTTGTTGATGTTGATTTTGGTAAACTGAAGATCCGTGGCACGTGGGAACATTGGGGATTAAGGATCAGTAGTAAACGTTTTCCTTACCTTCTGCATTACGAGAAAAGATTTGCATTACGAGAAAGAGGTGTGTTGCGACACTGCGGACCCCAACAAATGTGGGTTGGACCTACCCCCTCTAGCCGTGTGCGGCTTAGCCGTGTCCGAGGAAGAGGGATCTTCGTGGTTGAGCCGAAGCCGAGTGTTTGGTCTTTTAAAGAGTGACTGCAAAAAATTTAAATCGAGTAAAGAGCACAGTTTCACATGGTGCAGATTTAGAGCAGCCTTCGTGCAAATTCTTACGTTTGAAATTCGAGTGGATGCGTCACCAAAGGCTCACAAAAGCAGACGTTTTTTGATACCGAAACTGAAAAGAGAAAAGAAAAACACGCTGTCATTGCCGCCCGCCGGATGTGGCGCATGACTCAGAGGCGTGACTCTTTGACACGACCTCAGAGATTCGTACATGGCTGCCCGCGGCGCGGTCATCAATCTCGGAGGTGACGTGCAGGGACCTACGTTACACCGCTAACCACCAGGTGCACGCCTCTTCTGCTTAGGTGCTATTTAAAGGCTGTTAATAAAACAAATTGACAATTAGTAGCCCTGCAGTTTTGCTAAGATTGCTTCAGTGGTATACACTACTCGTTTATTACCACTTTATCCAAGTGAAATTTCGTTGCCGTTGGCCTCATCAGGAGGGGCCGGACCGGGAGTACTTGGGACAGTCGCCTATTTCTATACACATTTCCACCCATTTTCTTTCCTTTATATTTCCGAGGAAGATATGCATTTCCTATATTTCTAGAGGTTCCCATCTAAATGCATGTGGACAGACTAATAGTTGACAGACGGAAAGGCCTGTCGACTACCATTCATTTCGTCATTCCTATTCATGACTTCGCAATAGCACTTGATAAGGACGGCCAAATAGATGCTATCTTCTTAGATTTTAGAAAAGCCTTTGACTGTCTCTGTCATAGTAAACTACCCAAGAAGCTTTCTAGCATTGGTCTACCCATTAATCTAATTAATTGCATCCGCTCTTACCTCACCAACCGGGAACCGTTCGTCCAGGTCGAAGGTTGCAGCTCTGAAGTTCTGCCGGTAAACTCGGGATTTGAGCAGGGTAGCGGCCCTGCCTTGTTTCTTATCTTCACCAATGACATCGTTTCATCAGGAGACACCTCCGCCATAAACATAAAACTTTTTGCAGATGACTGCATTTTTTACAAGACAATCGAAAGTGGAAAAGACCAAGATTGTTTGCAGAACAACCTAAATTCTCTCTCTGATTGTTGCAACACTTGGTCGATGGAATTAAACATTAGCAAATCAGTATTTATGCGAATCTCAAATAAAATTAGTCCCATTAACATCTAGGTATACGTTAAATAATAATCGCTTGATCGAAGTCGACAATGTTAAATACTTAGGAGTCAAGATTGCCAATCGACTGTCATGGGGTAGCCATATTGACGAGGTTTTTAATCTGCTTCGAGAAAATTGGGATTTCTTAGGCACAAACTAAACAACACGCCATCACAGATCAGGCTTCTTGCGTGAAATATATTTTTATTCGACCCCGTTGCGCATGCGTGGCCCGGGATTCGTGTTGTGAAGAGGATGTTTATAAGCTGAAAATGGTGCAAAGGAAAGCAGTCAGATTCATCTGTAACGCCTATCGCAATCTTGCTTCGCCTTCATCACTGATTGCTACTAACGACATCGCACTATTGGAACAACGCAGAGCTATCGCCAAGCTCAAGTTTCTTTTCTTGTCACCTTTCTCCCACTTTTTCCCGGCAGATCAGACATAGTCACAATCACGACCTCACACCATACTAACTTTTTCAAACACTCGTTTTTTTCCCGCGAACCATCAGCGAATGGAATGCACTGCCTTGAAATGTTTTCTCAGAACGTGGCCTTCCTGACTTCGAAAAACGCATGTATCATTTCGTGTAAATTTCATTGTTGATAACGCTATACTCTGGTCTATATTTTCACAACTCATGAACTAACTTGTGTTTGCTTTCTCTTTGTGCGCATAAAAGTGATTTTACGGAGTTGTGCAATTTGTTGTCTCTGACGTATTTTCAATCATGTTTGTTAGTCTATGCTTGTCTTTGAGTGGTAATGCTCGCTATATTCTGTTTTATAGCTTATTCAGTTTCGTCATACTACTACATACATACTGCAGTATTCGGACTGCAGTATGTAGTACATGTACTAAAGAAAATAAATAAATAATTAAATAAATAAATAAATAATAAATAATAAATAAATAAATAATAAATAATAAATAAATAAATAAATAAATAAATAAATAAATAAATAAATAAATAAATAAATAAATTGTTTTCCTCAGCATCCACTGCATTGAATTTGGTGTGGTTTGCTGCATCAAAAAAAACGTTATAATCTACCGATTGTAGGGACGACATTTTTGAAATATAGTCCTGTAATTTTATTCAGAATAATTGTTTTAAATCGCCAAATATAAAGAAACAGAATCATCATTTGTTTAGAACTTTGTAACTCAGCAATGAAACATGAGATCATATTTCTTTGGATGCACCTTTTAGGGCTTCTAGAGCGGGCGAAGTTGATGTGTTCCCCTTCTTGGAATACATCACTCTGAAATATACCACTAATTTGTGAGTAGGCCTTTTAGAAAGCTCTCGTATACACTATAACCGTTACACGTAAGCGTTAAATTCGCGCGTAACATTTGTCCGCTACAGATTCTCTAACAGGGGCAATTTGTAGAATTGCGATAGCTGTCACTGGTGCGTAGTTCCAGATTTGCAAACCTCGTGCTTCATTTTTTTAAAGCTTACTGATGTTTGGTAATTTTAGAAAAACTAAGTTCTGCTTCCTATGGTCAGTAGAATTCATCTTTCTTTTTTCAGTGGACTAACTTTCATTCTAATCGGTCGAGTTGTTGTCCGAGGATAAAATTGCTGCGTTTTACATGTATTTTAATAGGGACATCGGCTCCGATGTAAAGCTCCCTCTTAACAACTCAGACATATTTTATTCGATTAACGCTTTCTATTTTTTTTTTCAAAATTTTTCTTGGCGTTCAGGGTTAAGATTGTGGGGCATTACCAAACTCGAGAAAAGAAGGGGAAATGAGCAGTTCGACTTTTGATAGTTACCACCACTTGAAGCTAAGACGATGACGCCAAAGAAAGCCTTGGGGAAATTAGCCATGACTGAAGTTCAAGTGTGACAGCTCGCACACTTAGGGGCAGGGCGAAAGGCGACACTGCCTGATTGGCCCTCTCTCCCATAAGACTATACATTAGAAAAATAATAAATGTCGGGAGGAACTGACAAAAGACTAAATTTCAACAAACTCTAAAACAAAAGATAAGATAATGAACTTCTTACTAGAATAACTTTTCTTCAGTGAACTTGCAAGGTGCTCGTGACTCACGTTTTAAAGCGAAGCTTTACGAGTCTGGGCGAAATCGTATATATGGTTACGCGAAACCGCCCGTGTACAGAACACTATCATCATCAGCATTGGCTCGAGCGTCGTCGCCTTCTTACGCCCCTCTGGTTGCACTCGTGCTCGTGCTCGGCACGCGCTCGTGCCACTGCTCCCGCGTTCGTCGTCGTCGTCGTCTTCTTCCACAGCTGGCTGCGTTGCCGCTCATCATTCCAGCGTAGAATTTCGCTTTTCTTCTGTCGTCGTAATGGGGAGGCCGCGTTTACGGGGCTATGAGCCGTTCATTGCCTTACGTAACAGACAGATTTAATTTTGAAACAATTTAACTTTGAAGAATCGCAAGCATCAATGGCGGGGAATGCTGCTAACCACGCCGTCGAGCAAACTCGATACATCGAACGCAAGCGACAACAGCGGAATATGGGCATACCGTCAGTGACGTCGTTCTCTCCGTCGCAGCGGAAAGTGTGTGTAACCTCATAATTAAGAAATACTTTAATGAACCCTCGGGATAAACCCAGTGATAAACACCGGGGCCGCACGTTTCAGCTTCGCTGGTTAACCATCTTCATGGAGTAGAAGGGCCGACGATTTTTCTTATCAGCTATCATTATGTCATCATCATCATCATCATCAGCCTATATTTTATGATGTATGCACGTTTAATGGAGTGCATACGGAAGGCATTACCGAATCCTCACCGGGAGCTTACCACTGTCATTGAAAAGAAAAGTGTACAGTCATTGCACTCTACCGGTGCTAACATACGGGGCAGAAAGTTGGAGGCTAGCAAAGAAGCTCGATAAGTTAAGGACCGCTCAAAGAGCGATGGAGCAAAAATTGTTAGGCGTAACGTTAAGATACAGGAAGATAGCGGTGTGAATGATGGAGCAGACGGGTATAGCCGATATTCTATTTGACATTAAGAGAAAAAAAAAGTGGAGCTAGGCAGGCCATGTAATACGTAGGGTAGATGAGTGACAAAGGAAGGGAAACGCAGTCGAGGACGGCAGGAAACTAGGTGGGGTGATAAAATAAGGAAATTTTCAGGCGCAAGTTGGAATCAGCTAGCGCAAGACAGGGGTTTTGGAGTTCATAGGGAGAGGCCTTCGTGCTGCTCTGGACATAAATATAGGCTGTAACAGCTTTGGTATTTTGTAATATATTATTGTGTATGCATGTTTAATGTATTATGTATGTTTGTACTATGTATGTATACAATATACAGATAAATTTATTATGATGCAAAGGCTGAAAAAAGTTAGTCTGATTCAAAGTTCCAACTCGACACTGATTATACATAGTAAAAATAGTGCATGCCATTGAAATTAATTGATCCCGACAAATATTCTATTGAATGCAATAGAAGTTCAACAAAAACACAGCAGACTCTCGATAATGAATATTGTGAGGGATTGTGAAAGGAGAACAGGAATAAAAAATGTAGACAATTCATGATGAGGGCTAAAATAATGGTTTAAATAGACATGAACAGCCGAGTATATTGGAAGTCTCAAATCGAGACCACTGTCGTGATTCTGCTTCTGCGTACAGTTCTGTGTAACTTTTTATTGCCATAGCAATTGTATCAACACTCCAAGCGCATTTCTGCCGCCGCCGCCGCCGTGACGTTCTGTATAAAGTCCAAGGGTGATAACATCGTTGCCGGGCGCCGTACACTGTAAAATAATTTACACCCCTAAAAGTGAAAAAGGGTGTAAATGTGTCTATAACTCACACCCTTAGGGTGTGATTTATATAAGTAACACCCTAAGGGTGTGACTTATAAACACATTTACACCTTTTTATTTTTAAGGGTGTAAATTATTTTACAGTGTATGCTGTATGTGCGAGTGAAAGCGTGCGTATATGAACCGGCGATGTTGGCTCAATCTTGCGCGCGCACGGGAGGAAAGCTTGGCGGAAGCGCGCCGTCTTCCGTCGCCAGCAAAGCACGGGGGGGGGGAGGGAGGGGAGGGAGGGGGGGCACTCTGCTCTGGTGGCGGGTGCGTATGGCGCCGCCGCCGCCCTATCTTGAAAGCGATCTGTGATGGGGACAGAGTGCGCCGAGAGCTGATAGCTTCATGTGCCCTGTGTTCTCGCCGCTTAGTTCGCGCTGACGCAAGAGGCTGCACGGAGGTCAATTCGCTAGGTGCTGCTGCCGCGCTTCCTCACTCCAGCGTTTTGACAGCGAGTGTGCGCGGTCAACGAGTGAGATGGGCTCATGTTTGCTTGTGCGCGCGTGACACCATGATTGTTAATTTAATTAGTGAGCGAATGTTTACAAGCTTATACCGCCGATAAAACTCCTATCCTTACTTATAGTTGTCTACTAATTTGCTATCGCAATCGATGCTTCGCCTGTCGGGCCAAAGTGCGACTTTTTTAGTGCGTTAGCATTAGGAGTGACAGTGTATGTGTGTGAAGTGTGTGAAGCCGGTGACGTGGTATATATATATATATATATATATATATATATATTGCATAGTGCAACTGATGGTGGTCTGCGCCGGACCACCGTGAGTTGCCCTTCACTTCATCGAAGAGGCAGGACGTGTTTCGAGTGAACTCCTGAACAACACTTTGCGATGTGGTGAAGGTGGTTTAAATCACGGATCCAGGACCTCAAAGAGTAGCGACGTAGTGCTAAGGCGTTTATCTCGCATTCACGGCCTAATCGGCACTGAATTTTTTTAGTTTGTTAATACGGAGCTAAGTTTCGCACACACCAATGTCCTTCCAGGCGACTGAGGGGAGTCAATAGCAATAATGAACCATCGCACGCCGTGGTTTCGTATCGTAAATATTGTAAACATCGGAACAAATTAGAACACATCGCTATACAAATAAAATGCAAGCGCTTCCATTTTCGTCTTTTTTGTTCTTTACGAACGTTTTCTTTTTTTGATCCAGTTCTTCTCAGACTAATT